>NC_072380.2:145028557-145329038 GCF_028885625.2 Pongo pygmaeus
TCACAAACTTCCAATGGTCTCTGGTAATTACATGGCAAAAGCCAGCAGGCACTGGGGATCTATTATAATCTAGAGGAACACAGGACAAGGGCCTAAACCAGCAATTTTTAGCACCAGTGTTTACCAGAACTGTGAATCAACTCAGCTCCATGGATACGGGTTATGGCTGAACCCATATGGGTTTTATTAACGTGTCCTTTGATAAAAAGATAAAATAGAAGGTCAGGAGGAAGAAAGGGGCCTGTAAAGGATGCTCTGACCTCACTGATTCTGCAGCCAGAAGTAGCACAGACAAAAAGTAAAACACAGATGGCAAGAAATTGCATCCTAAGCTGAAAGATTCCCAGGTATTTTATGCTTTCATTCCACTTTATGTCTATACTTATGTGTATGGTGTGTGAGGAACAGCATATTCAGAATAATAAACATTACTATTAATGAGCACCTATGACTTACCAGGCACTTAAATGCACCTTTTCTCGCATGAGCACCCAGGAGGATTCACATTTTTACCATTGAGGAGGCTCATTAAAATAGAATGACATCTTTAAGGCTTTCTGGCTGGAAGGTGGCAGAGCTGAATTTTGAGCCAAGTTGCTGTCTGACTCTCCAGCTCATATTCTACTCTGAGATGCAATCTCATAGGAAACCACTACCCCTTCAACGTATCTAGGTGCGTCATTGAGATAGAGAACCAGGGGTTGTGTAGGTATGTTCTGGAGCTGTCCAGCTACAGGTGGCATGGTCACGTTAACATGCACAAGGAAAACTCTAAGCTCCTTAATGTCAAATTGCCCAGAGCTCACTGCCTCAGGTCCAGCTCCCCAGAAACAGAACCCAAGAAAGGGATTTCAGTGTATGTGACACATTTCCATGTAATTATTGAGGAAATGGTCATAGGGTTCCTATTAAAAGGGACCTAGGTGGGACAACAACAGCATCTATTATGCCTACCATGATGTGTGCAAAAAGATACTCTCTTGGAAAGCAAGGTAAGCTTGGCTTTGTACCCCCAAAGAACATCCATTACAGGGATTTCTCCTGATTTCTCCTCTTGGGATTTTTTTTCTGCCTGAGCTGAGACACAGGGGTTTTCCTTCTTTCCTCCAGAATCCAGCTAAAGTAGCTAGATTAAAACAAAGTGCTACCAAAGACCTGGGTTAGGAATAGGAAAGAAACACAGGCAGTACCATGAATCCAAATGAACTGGATTCTGGTTGCTTGGGTTCCATACCTGCTCAGCCACATGGGACTCTGGAAAAGGAATGGACTGAGTACCACCCCTCCTGGATTCTGATCTACCTGGGGGAGGTGAGCACCACCATAGCCAACAGCAAACCACTGGACACAAACCTCAGAACTGGAATACCAGGGTTTTTATCCCACTGCGTGACCTTGAGCGGGTACTTCCTCTTTCTGTGTTTTCTTTCTTATCAGTGTAATAGAGTGGCAATAGTACCTGATTCATAGAATGAGCTAGTCCTTGTCAAGCACTAAGTTGTAGGCACTGTGCTTTGGGCTTTACATAATAATTGCAACTGAACAATCTCTATGAGCTGGGTACCTTCTAAGTGCTCTTCACATATCAATTTATTTCATCTTCATCTAACCCTATGAGGTCAGTGCATTATTATTCTAATTTTATAAATGCAGAAACCAAGACACAAAAAATTCCCAACGTCACAGAGGCAGAGTTCAGATTCAAACCAGCCTGTGTGATTCCCAAGCCTTCTTCTCCCACTGCATGTGGCCTTGAATGAGCTCATTCCATCTTCTCAAAAATCTGAAGGAATAGGCATTATCATTCCTGTTTTAAAAGTGAGAAAACTGAGGGCCAAAGAGGGCTGAGCAACTTGGCCAAAGTCATTTGCATATGGTGGAGCCAATACCTAAGCTCAGTTCCACCTGTTCGTGCTCCCTGAACCACACCTGCTCCTGCCCCCACCCCAGCCCCACCACTTCCTGTTCCTCCTCCTCCTCTTCCTCTTTGTCATTATCATCAAGGGTGGCAGAATGACTGCCTTCTGGGGACACTGTAAAGGAAGGGATGTCATGGAAGGGCACAGGTGGGTGGGAAGCCCATGTGGTCCTGTAGCTTCTCCACCACACTTACTTTGCTGTGGGCACAGATGGCCGAGCCCAGAAGCTTCCAGGTGCCGCCTCTCCGGTCCATCCGCAGCATGCGCAGGATCTGCAGGAAGCGCAGGCTTCGCAGGGAGGTGGCCAGAACATTGCCTTGGTTTCCCACAGCAACCACTGGCACAGAGGCAATCAGCACAAAGATGTCTGGGAGAGAGGACAGACAGAGTGGGAGGGAAGAGGGAAAGGAAGGTCAAGCGAAAGCAATGGCTTCATCATAGGTGCTGTTTGCTAGCAGACCAGCATGTGCCAAGCAGTGGGACAATCTGAGCATTGCTGTTGAATCTTGCCACCAGCCACACATGGTAAGTGGGATTATTCTCCCATGACTGATGAGTAAACTGAAGCTCTGAGCCTGAGTGCCTTTCCAAGGCCACCTGGACAGAAGTAGTTGGGTTGGGATTGGACATAGGTCTACCACACTTTAATGCTGGCTCCAGAGCAGCAATTTACCAAGGCCCCCCACAGTATGGTCCTTGAGATTCACTCTGGGGCCCAGAGGAGATCTGCAGCTGCTCAGCCTATGGAGGTAAAGCCTGACACTCAGACACTGTTTCCATATGTGTTTCTCCTAAAAGCATCACCTGAGGTAGGAACTTGGGTTCAAGTAATTTATTGGAAGATGATCTTAGGAAGCAGAAGTGATGACAGAAGGAGAGAGAGAATGTAAAAAAAAGACAATGTAAGGGGGTGTTATCAAGGCCACTGTTGAGTCCTTTGAGCTGTATACAGACTTCCCAAGATTATCCATCTGAAAAATGGGAGGCTGGGACATCTGTTTTTTGCCTCCTGCTGGTTGAAGGTCATCCCTAGCATTGTCAACACTCCCACACATCTGAGCTACACTGGCCTAGTGATCTCCCTAAGCTTGAGAGAAGGCCTTGGGGTAGATTGTGGAAAGAAGATAGGCCCACCCATGATGTGGGATGCTGGTATCAGGAGATGGCATGAAAATGTCCACTACAGACATTTCAGAGATGGAACAAGGGGACGAGACACTTCTGACATGGTTAAGCAGGCTCTTGACATCAAATCATCTAGTATGGAAGGGGGAAGAACTGATCTCTTTTCTATTTCCTTGTTGTAGTCAATTTCCGTATCAATTATCACCCCACTTTCCTGCAGAGAGTTACCAAGTAAAAAAGACCATATGGCCAAGTAAATTTGGAGAAAAACTCCATTAAATGGGTTTCAAAAATTATTAGTGTATTTACTTTTGGTGTCACTAATTTTTTTATTGAAACATAATAATTGTACATATTCATGGGGTTTGCAGGGCTTCTCAGAGTCTTTAATCTGCAGATACACACTGTGGTTCTCAATTATACAAGTGAAGTATAGTCTTTCCCAAAATATTTTGACCACAGAACTATTTTTTGCAAGGGCTCCAACGGTTCCAAGAAACACACTTAAGGAAGTATTTGTCCACTGGGAAAAGTCCAAGCTCTGCAAAGCCCTCTATGTTCTGGCTCCTGGGAATCTGCCAGAAGCCTGTGTAGTTCATTGAGCACACATCTCCATATCTTTGTGTGTTCTGGTCTCTCAGCTTGGAATAATCTCCTCAACTCATATCAAGGCACATTTGCCAAAAAAGCTGATGCCGGCCAGGCGCAGTGTCTCATGCCTGTAATCCCAGCACTTTGGGAGGCCGAGGCAGGCGGATCATGAGGTCAGGAGATCGAGACCATCCTGGATAACATGGTGAAACCCTGTCTCTACTAGAAATACAAAAAAAAATTAGCCAGGCGCGGTGGTGGGTGCCTATGGTCCCAGCTACTTGGGAGGCTGAGGCAGGAGAATGGCATGAACCCAGGAGGTGGAGCTTGCAGTGAGCTGAGATCGTGCCACTGCACTCCAGCCTGGGCAACAAAGTGAGACTCTGTCTCAAAAAAAACCAAAAAACAAAAAACAAACAAACAAACAAAAAGCTGATGCCTTTCCTACCTTATTAAAGTGTCCTCCAGGTGTACCTGGCCTTTGGAAAAACCTGGGGGCCAAACCTCTGGATACTGATACATCTGCAACACTTGCCAGGCTTCTCAGATTATCTGTGCAAACCTATCTATCTATGATGCTTGTAGAGAAAACAAAAGAACACCAAGATGTGTAGTAAACACTATGGTCTAAGATGCTCCATGAGGCAGTTCTGACCCATCTTCACTCAAAATGGCAGGGTCCGAGGCTGCCTTGAATATGAAAGCCATCATGTTCATGGGTGTGATAACCATCCTCTTTCCCATAGGGCCACATTGTGGAAGAATTGGATATGAGTACAGTGGAAAACACGGCAGCACTAAGTAAGGACTGTGTGATGCTGAGGCCCAGCCTCATCTCCCCAGGGAGGGTGGAGGGGGACCTGGAGCTCTGTGACCGCAGCTGATCTTAAAATAGTGGATACTGCCCCATGGGGGATGCACCTGTCCTGCAGGGGTCTGGGGTCCATCTGTCGGGATGTTCTCAAACTGGGAAGGAGTCTCTTTGAATGTGGGCACAATCCATCATAAAGCTACCACCCACACACTCAGAACTTCTGGTCAGCCTTGGATAGGTCACGCCAAAGAAGAAAAATAAGTCTGCTTAATTGTGTTGCACTTGCAAAAAACTTGGAAGGAAGAAAAGGAGAGAGGAAAGAAAGAAAAGTGGGGATTAGATACTGAAAGAAGGCAAAGGAAGAGAGAAGAAAGAAATATGAAAAAATCATTAAAAAATTCCTCCAACATTGCACACACACACACACACATACTCTCTCTCTCTCTCTGTCTCTCTCTCTCTCTCACACATACCTTCCTTACATTCAAAATTCTGAGAAAAACCCCAAAACCTCAGAAGTCCAACCTTAGCAGCAGGTGGGAATAGGGTAGAGATTTCAGCTGGGAGTGGGCAAGACAATGCAACTCCAGGCTGCACAGAGAGACGCCTGGCACCTGGGACAAAGGACATGGTCCAGCTCTTCTCTGAGCTGGCTGTCCATCCCCGAAGGACTGTGTTCAGTCCTGGGAATGACTTTTCAAAAGTAAAGTGAAGAATGAGTAGCATGCTCAGAGGAGAGGGAGTATGATGCTGAGAAAGCGTGATGTAAGGTAAGTTGAAGCCACTGATAATGTGGTTTCTTGGTAAAAGAAGACTCCTGGAGTGGAGAGGGGGAATAAAATGTCTAGACTCAAATACTTGAAGAGTGTCAGAGGAGTTAAAATCAGATAAATGCCTGGATGAGTGATGAGCACCTTGTGACTAGGGGCATACAAGCAGAGCCAGGTGACCACTTAATGGCTGCTGCTGGGGACTGGAGCATCAGACACGAGGGTAAGTTGGACTAAATGCCTTTGGAGGTCCTTCCAGCTCTGACACTCTATGATCCTGTAATTCCAACCTTCCCATGGATTTGAAGCTCCAAGACTCCTACCCGTCACTCAAGGAGATTTTGTCCTGTGACTCCATGGATTTTAGTCCACACTAGACCAATAGGTTGGTGAGAGTTTCTACCTCCTCTACTATCAAACTGCCTGCACACAAATGGAAGGATTCCAGTGACACCTGTCAAAGCAACCATTGGATTAAGAAGCAAGACCACACCTGGGTGTTAGGACAGAATCTGCTGTTTCCTGCATGACTGAAAAATGACTCAGATCTGTGATCCTCTGTTTCTATTTCTGTACAATGGACATAACGTGATGCTGTAGAAGTAGATTCTCAGCCAGCAACGGTGTCACGCCTACAGCTTCTGTCCCAACCCGTCTGGAAATGTATGGGTAACTTTGATTGTCACAGTGACTGGGGGTGCTACTAGTCCAGGGACTGGGGATGCTCAATACCCTGCAACCTGCTTGCTGCTCCACAACCCAATTGCCAAGAGTGACACCCTCCCCCGCCAAATAAGAATCCCTGCCCTGTGCAGTCCTTATGAGGACCAGTCACAGAAGGAGGAATTTGAGGACCCAGAAGGTTGACACTGTCCCTTCTCATCGAGGCAGCGTCAGGGGCTGAGCTAGCCGCCACAGTGCCGCGTGATTTCCCAGAATAGCTGCTTAAACTTTTCTCAGAGAAACAATGCCCCAAAAGAAGGGAACTGAGGAGGCTGGGAGGCTCAGGGTCAGGACTTACCCAACATGCACAGGGGCTTCCTGGCAAACTTCAGTCGGCCCCGCCAGCCTTTGTATCGGCAGCAACACCCAGCAGCCCAGATCCTCAAAGCAAACTCGGCTCCAAAGATGAAAATAGCAAATGTCTCCTGCATGGAAGAGCATACGGAGAGGCACTGATTAACCGAGACCCACTTGTCGGGAGCTGGTGATTTCTATTCGGAAGTTCTGAAGAACTCCATTTTGTGTTGTTGCTGGTTGTCTGGTTGGCAGGGATGGCTGGGGATGGGGGCGGGGAAGGGCAACCGGGAGAACAGATCCATCACTGCCATTCAGTTTGGAGGCCTCCCGTCTTCATTCTGATGAGCTAACTGTCCTTAATGCTGTTAAACCTGGTACAGTGATTACTCCTTCTTTTTTCTATGTTTTTGTTCCAATAGATCAGCTTTAAAAGTCCCTTTAATGAATGAAAAGCCCCTAAGAAGTGCAGTCGGGTTGAAAAGAGAGATATCAGTGAAACACAATCTATGAATTCCACCAAGTGCCTGTACCCTGGCGTTGCTAATTGTGGCTAATGGCTATTAAGCCTGGCTCCTGGGCCAGGCAGCCCTCAAAGTGTTTGATAATATTATTCTCATCTTACATTTTGAGAAACCAAGGCACAGAGTAGTTAAACAAGTTTTTCAAGGCTATGAAGTGGAGAAGAAGGGATCTCAGGCTCAAGTAACTAGGCTGCAGAGCCCAGGAGCTTAAGCACTCTCCAGGACACAGGGTCCCCCTTTTCTCCTGCAACTCCCTTGATGATCAGACACCAACACCTCTGCCTCTCTCTCTTTTGTGACCTCTCTGGGTGCCCTGAGGCATTGCTGCTCCAGGACAATCCCCAACAATCCCCGGAGCCTAGTTCCTGGAGTTGGATGGTTTCCAGGGAGTTCCACACCGAGGTCTCAGCTCTGGGACATGCCGTTGCAAACCCCTGCTCTCAGAAGGAAGAGCTGACTCTGGTGCCTCGATGGCTTGCCCGGTGTGAGAAGAAGGCTCCACTATTTTAAAAGCCCTAACTAGGGGGCCACACCACTGCCCTGCGTGCAGGATGGGGCCTCACCCCATGCAGTCGGCATTGCCCTGAAGAGGCAGGGCTGACTCCTAATCACGCAAGGGTGTGGTCATTCAAGGGGCCACTTGACCAGTGCTGTCCTGTGGCTACAGAAGGAGCAAGCCCTTGCTAGAGCCTCCTCTCAACCAGGCACTGAGACTGGGCCCAGCCCATGTCTGCATTTGCTGCTCACCTGACCTTACATTTTTTAGGCAAGGACTTGAGCAAAGGGAGTCAGGGGTACATTAGCTGACTTGCCCAAGAATTCTAACCCTGCTCTGTTTCCATCACACCACCTGATGGAGGACAGAGAGTGAAAACAAATGGAGGCCCCAGGAGGGGAGATTTAAGAGTTTCATGTATAAATGGAATTCTGTACCTGGCCTTGGAGAGAATGAGAGATTCTTGGAGTTTATATTGTAGGATACCAGGAAGAAAAAGCAGAGACAGGTTTTAGAATGAAACATGCCTTTGTGTTAACTTTTAGAGGATTGGGAAGCTGTATTTTATAATTTAATAACATGCATTGGTTTTTGCTTTGACTTTATTTCCCCTTCTCTCTAATGTGGAATAGCAAATGTTTACCAGGAATGCCATTCTTCACCCCACATGTGCCCATGGCAGGCCATACCAAGTAATGGAGGCTTTGCTTTTCCTTGGGCCTGGACTTGACTGGAGACTACAAGAAGCTGCAACCAGTCAGGGAGGAGTGTACCCAAGGGCAACCTCCTTTTCATCACTGTGGAAGCCCAACCAGAAGCATTTACCCCAGAATGCAATCTTACCAGTAACAGAAGCCAGTCTCCTGAGACAGTCTCATACTCCTTGAATGTGGTCAGGACAGCCAGGATCAAGCACCCCAGGACAATCAGGAACCTGGAGGGGAAGAAAGAAATAGACTAAGGAACCTTTGAGTCATGGCTTGCTTTGAGGCTAAGATGGGGAAAGGTGTCTTCCAGGATGAAGCTGCAACTTCCGCTGGACATTGACATGTGCTTTATATGCTATCCCATTCAATCTTCATGACAAACCTGCAAGGCAGGCGGAAACGATCATCCCAGTGAAACAAAACAATGTGAGAGAAGTTGACCAATGTGCATACTTTTACTTAACCAGCTAGTTAGTAGAATTATCTAGTTAGAATTTAAACTAGATCATCTGGTTCCAACCTCGAGGACATTGCTGAAAGTCCAAAAGTCAAGACAACTTTTCACAAGTCAATAAGAATATGAATTAATAATGTGTTCTACACACATAGGACTGATTTAAAAATATATGAAAATGTTTTCTTAGAATGAAGAAAACACAATTTTATTCCAAAGATTGAAAAATTCAGCAAAGGCTTCTGTTACCAAGTATGAATATTGTCGCCAAGTATGAATATTGTTCATTTTTACAGTCAATGGAAGCTCTTTCAATTGGGGATCTTTGGAATTGTTTTTGAAATGCTAGAAAGAAGAGGAACTACCACACTGAAGGATTCAGAATGCTGGTCCTTTAAAATTCACAGAGAGGTCACCTGGTTCATGACCAGGCTCAGGCAGGAGTGAACTACAAACAATTATTTAAGATTGTTATCTTTATAAACTGTGAGGTGCATGTGTGTGTTTGTGTGTGTGAGAGAGAGAGAGAGAGAGAGAGAAAGTGAGAGACAGTCCATGTTTCATTGTTTTACCAAGGAAAATGGTTCTCCCTCTTGGTGGAGAGTCTTTGGCTTAGTTGTCAATACCAGGTTCCCTGGGTGTCCAAGAGGGAATTTATAAGCTAGGGTTTATGGGTGAAGCTTGGTAGTACATACTCTAAGCTCTCCTACTCCAGGTACTCTGGTTTTCTACTCTACTTAGGTTCTACGCATGCTTTTTTGGCTTTTGTTCATTCATTCATTCAATATTTAAATGGCAGACACTGAGCATACAGAGCTAGAATTCAATGATGAATAAGCTGGATCTGTCCTCATGAGCTCACAGTCCAGATAAACAGAAAGTTGTCTCATGGTGTGACCATAAGGACCATGATGTAAGGAGGATGGAAATGTCTCCTTCTGACCTTGGCTGGGACCAAGTCCTGCCTCTGACCCTTAGTGATCCTGATCATATTTTCTGATCTATAAACCTGCTGATCTTCAGACCTGAATCTTTGTGTCTCCAATCATGCCCAGGAACATAAACAAGATCCCCAACTCCTTCCTGTGTTTGGCCATTTTATGTGAAATTCGACCGTGACCCATGTCTGATATCTGCCTCCCCTAAACCCCATATCTTCTCAGTTGATGATGATGATGGTGGAGGTGGTGGTGGTGGTGATGATGATGGTGATGGTGGTGGTGATAGTGATGATGGTGGTGGTGATGATGATGGTTGTGATGATAGTGGTGGTGGTGATGATGATGATAGTGGTGGTGGTGGTGATGATGATGGTGGTGGTGATAGTGATGATGGTGGTGGTGATGATGATGGTTGTGATGATAGTGGTGGTGGTGGTGGTGGTGATGATGATGATGGTGGAGGTGGTGGTGGTGGTGGTGATGATCATGATGATGTAGGTGGTGGTGGTGGTGATGATGATGGTGATGGTGGTGGAGGTGGTGGTGGTGGTGATGATGGTGGTGGATGTGGTGGTGGTAGTGATGATGATGGTGATGGTGGTAGTGACAGTGATTATGGTGGTGGTGATGATGATGGTTGTGATGATAGTGGTGGTGGTGGTGCTGATGATAGTGGTGGTGGTGGCGATGATGATGGTTGTGATGACAGTGGTGATGCTGGTGGTGATGATGATGGTGGTGGAGGTGGTGGTGGTGGTGATGATGGTGATGGTGGAGGTGGTGGTGGTGGTAATGATGGTGATGGTGGTGGAGGTGGTGGTGGTGATGATGGTGGTGGAGGTGGTGGTGGTGGTGATGATGATGGTGGTGTAGGTGGTGGTGGTGATGATGGTGATGGTGGAGGTGGTGGTGGTGGTGATGATGGTGATGGTGGAGGTGGTGGTGGTAGTGATGATGATGGTGATGGTGGTGGAGGTGGTGGTGGTGGTGATGATGGTGGCGGAAGTGGTGGTGATGATGATGATGGTGGAGGTGGTGGTGGTGGCGGTGATGATGATGGTGGTGGAGGTGGTGGTGGTGGTGATGATGGTGATGGTGGAGGTGGTGGTGGTGATGATGATGATGGTGGTGATGATGATGGTGGTGGTGGTGATAGGGATGATGGTGGTGGTGATGATGATGGTTGTGATGATGATAGTGGTGGTGGTGGTGATGATGATGGTGGTGGTGATAGTGATGATGGTGGTGGTGATTATGATGGTTGTGATGATGGTGGTGGTGGTGGTGATGATGATGGTTATGATGATGGTGGTGGTGGTGGTGATGATGATGGTTATGATGATGGTGGTGGTGGTGGTGGTGATAGTGATGATGGTGGTGGTGATGATGGTGGTGGTGGTGATGATGGTGGTGGTGATAGTGATGATGGTGGTGGTGATTATGATGGTTGTGATGATGGTGGTGGTGGTGGTGATGATGATGATGGTGGTGGTGATAGTGATGATGGTGGTGGTGGTGGTGGTGATAGTGATGACGGTGGTGGTGATGATGATGGTTGTGATGATGGTGGTGGTGGTGGTGGTGGTGATGTTTGTGATGATGGTGGTGGTGGTGATTATGATGGTTGTGATGATGATGGTGGTGGTGGTGATGATGATGATGGTGGTGGTGATAGTGATGATGGTGGTGGTGATGATGATGGTTGTGATGATGGTGGTGGTGGTGATAGTGATGATGGTGGTGGTGATGATGGTGGTGGTGATAGTGATGATGGTGGTGATGATGATGGTTGTGATGATGGTGGTGGTGGTGGTGATGATGGTTGTGATGATGGTTGTGATGATGGTGGAGGTGGTGATGATGGTGGTGGTGATGATGGTGGTGGTGGTGATAGTGATAATGGTGGTGGTGATGATGATGGTTGTGATGATGGTGGTGGTGGTGGTGATGATGATGGTGGTGGTGATGATGATGGTCGTGGAGGTGGTGGTGGTGGTGATGATGATGGTTGTGGTGGTGGTGGTGGTGATGATGATGGTGGTGGAGGTGGTGGTGGTGGTGATGATGATGGTGGTCCTGGTCGTGGTGGTGATGATGATGATGGTGGTGGTGATAGTGATGATGGTGGTGGTGATGATGATGGTTGTGATGATGGTGGTGGTGATGATGATGGTTGTGATGATGGTGGTGGAGGTGGTGGTGGTGATGGTGGTGATGGTGATGATGGTGGTGGTGATAGTGATGATGGTGGTGGTGATGATGGTGGTGGTGATAGTAGTGGTGGTGGCATTGGTGATGATGTTGCTGGTGGTGGTGTTGATGATGGTAACAACATCAGTAACTGTTACTACAATCTCCAAAGTTAGATATGACCATTCCCATTTTAGAGATGAAGACATTCATCAGAAAGAATCACTACCGTCAGGGTAACTATGTTGTCAGTAAAATGACTACAAAGCTTGGAGTCCAAGCTTAAAAGGAAGCTCTGGTGCTTTTTATGTGATTTTGAGCAGCTCATTGACTTGGAAGATCCTGGTCATCTCATCTGGGGAATGAGAATAATGAATTTGCCTAGAGCTCACCTCACCATGATTCTGAGGACTTCAGGAAATAATTGATGAGGGATATTGTTGAATCAATTGTTGAGGATCATGGTGCTCTCATAGAAACATGCTCATCAATGGCCAGTCAAGCCCTTGGCAACATGCAGGGAACTTAATCACTCTCAGAACCTTCTGCAAGTCCACATTATTATCGGGGGAACTGCCCCGATAATCACATAGGTTCTTTTCTATTTTCCTAAGCATCGGCTGGCTTGAGAAATAAAAGGACAGAGTACGAAAGAGAGAAATTTTAAAGCTGGGCATCTGGGGGAGACATCACACGTTGGTAGGATCTGTGATGCCCCACAAGCCACAAAAACCAGCAAGTTTTTATTAGGGATTTTCAAAAGGGGAGGGAGTGGGCGAATAGGTGTGGGTGACAGACATCAAGTACTTAACAGAGTAATAGAATATCACAAGGCAAGTGGAGGCAGGGCGAGATCACAGGACCACAGGACCAAGGCGAAATTAAAATTGCTAATGAAGTTTTGGGCACCATTGTCATTGATAACATCTTATCAGGAGACAGGTTTTGAGATCAACCGGTCTGACCAAAATTTATTAGGCGGGAATTTCCTCTTCCTAATAAGCCTGGGAGCACTATGGGAGACTGGAGTTTATTTCACCTCTGCAATCTCGACCATAAGAGACAGGTACGCCCTGGGGGGGCCAGTTCAGAGACCTACCCCTAGGTGCGCATTCTCTTTCTCAGGGACGTTCCATGCTGAGAAAAAGAATTCAGTGATATTTCTCCCATTTGCTTTTGAAAGAAAAGAAATATGGCTCTGTTCTGCCTGGCTCACTGGTGGTCAGAGTTTAAGGTTATCTCTCTTATTCCCTGAACAATTGCTGTCATCCTGTTCTTTTTTCAGGGTGCCCACATTTCATATTGCTCAAACACACATGCTGTACAATTTGTGTAGTTAACGCAATTATTACAGGGTCCTGAGATGATATACATCCTTCTCGGCTGACAGGATTAAGAGATTAAAGCAAAGACAAACATAGGAAATCACAAGGGTATTGATTGGGGAAGTGATTAAGTGTCCATGAAATCTTTACAATTTATGTTTAGAGATTGCAGTAAAGGCAGGCATAAGAAATTACAAAAGTTTTAATTTGGGGAACTAATAAATGTCCATAAAATCTTCACAATCCACGTTCTTCTGCCATGGCTTCAGCCGGTCCCTCCGTTTGGGGTCCCTGACTTCCCGCAACACATTATGATTCTCTCGACTTTATTTTATTCATTCATAGGCTCTGTAGAGAAGACCTTGCTTAGAATCATTTTCTTTCTCTTATGACCTGCGTGTTCTTAGACAAAATACAAAACATTTCTGCATCATGGTTTCCTTCTGTGTAAAATGAATCCAATTAAATGTCCATATCCTCCATTATTCAATGATGTAATCCATGTCAGGTGCCTGGAAGAGCTAGCCTTCAGTAAGAGTTAACTATCATTTTATTGCAATTTAATATCAATTTATTTGGTGCCTCTTTTGTCCCAGACATAGTACTGGTTTTAAGGATATAAACATGAATAAAACCTATTCCTCATTATGCAAGGACTCCTTAGTTCAATGTGGAAAACAGGACAAATAATTATTGGAGAGTGTGGTTGAGGTTATGACCCAAGTGTTCACATGCTTTGGGAGCATCCAGGAGGGGCTGTAGCCAAGAGGTTGGAAGGAAATTCAAAGCTATGCTACAGTTGACCATATGTCCAAGTTTATCCAGGACATTCTCCATTTTATGTGTTGACCTGGAGTCTGGACCCCTAGGCCTCATGAACAACATGTACACGTGCAGGAGGTGCAAAAGTTCATGGACAAAGAACCAGGTTTGATTTTTCTTAACAAGGAATGTAGGCCTTTTATGATCTAGCCTTGCCCTTCTCACAGCCTTGTCATCTCCCACTGCTTCCCCACACCCAGGCTGGTCATAGGAATGACAGAACTTCCTCAAATTCTCTGAGCCCATGTGCCTTCTGTCTTGATGGTCCTCTTCCCTGCCCACTTTTGCCATGTCCCCATCATTAACCTGCTAATGTCTTGGCAACGCCAGTCATGCCTTGCCTCCAGAGCCTTCCCTGACCCCAGCTGCTCTCTGCAGGCTCCCTTGTGTGATCTCATCCCTGGGATCCCAGAGCACCCTGATTCACTTCTACTCCAGCATGGACCACAACCCATTATCATCTTGTAATTGTTTGCGTACATCATGTGCTAAATAAAACATAATGTCCCAACACCTGAAAATAGGACTCCCTTAAGGGAAGGAACTGCCTTTGCCTGGAGAAATACTTTATTGATCCGATTGAGGTAAAAGTTGCAACCCTAAAAACATGAGACTGCTAAACTACTTAGCAATAAAAATTAACCAAAAATGTCTGGGCACAGTGGCTCATGCCTATAATCCCAGCACTTTGGGAGGCTGAAGCAGGCAGATCGCCTGAGGTAGGGAGTTCGAGACCAGCCTGACCAACGTGGAGAAACCCCCTCTCTACTAAAAATACAAAATTAGCCAGGCATGGTGGTGCATGCCTGTAATCCCAGCTACTCGGGAGGCTGAGGCAGGAGAATCGCTTGAACCCGGGAGGTGGAGGTTGTGGTGAGCCGAAATCATGCCACTGCACTCCAACCTGGGCAACAAGAGCAAAAAACTCCATCTCAAAAAAAAAATTATCCAAAAATTAGATATGGGGATTGGTGTTGAGGGCTAAAAATGACAAAAAAAAAAAAAAAAAAAAGAGAGAGAGAGAGAAGGGGATATGGTTTAGCCACATGCTGAAGGATTTTTAAGAACAAGATTGTTTAAAATCTTAAGTTCTTGGTCCAACAATGCAAGCCATCAACCACAGCCTTGTAAGTGACTTTGTTTTTAGTTGGCATTGATCCTCGTGCTGGAACCCATGGCTGGATCAGTGCATGGGGAAAGGAGACAGGTAGGTGTCCCACAGCTGAACTAATTTGGCAGGAAAAGGAGTCCTTAGCTGGACTCTGAGACTTTACACAGCTCCCTGTACCTCGGATATGTATGTATGAAAGATTCAAGTAGTGTGTATGGTGGGCATGCCCTAAGGTAATCTCCCATGAGTCAGACAGTTGCATAATTGTCTTTTCTGAGTGCAAGCAGAATCTGTGACTTGCTTCTAACAATAGAATATGCCCAAAGAGATAAGATGTCACTACTCTGTGTATTTTTTTTTTAATATGGCAAAAGCAACGGATAGTCATGCCTGTGATTGTTACATTATATGAGACTCTGCCATTGCATTCTGGAGCTAGAGATTCTCCTGCTGGTCTTGATGTGAGCTGCTGTTTTGAAAGGCCTGTGAGAGCTATGTGGCAAGGAACTGTGGGATTCTTGGACTTGAGAGCAGCCCCTGACTGATGACCAGCATGAAAGTGGGACCTGTTCTGGAACTGCAAGGATCAACAATCATGGGATATTGGGGAGTCCTCCCACAAGGTCCAGAGAAGAACATGTCCCAGCCAACTCCATGACTGCTGCTTCACGAGATGCTCAGCAGAGGACCCAGTTAAGCCATGCTCAGACTCTTTATGAAAACTGAGATTAAAAAATTGTATGTTGTTGTAAGCCACTAAGTTAGAGGCAATTTGTTACGCAGCAATAGAAAACTAATACCATGTGGGATGGGAATCTGCACCGAGTTCATCTCACTTTTATAGAGCAGGGTAACCCAAGGGAGGTCTGGGCTGCATGTGTGCATTTGCTCTATTAGACTCTACTCCTGGAGGGCAGAGACTATGTCTTGTTCCTCTCTGTATCTCAGTGAATAGCTCAAACCTGGCACTTAATAAGAACCAATATATGTTTAGAGAATGAATACAAACAATTTCAGTGATTAGCAATGGCCTTGTTGAAATTAAAGGCAAGGGATATAAGGTGAACTTGGAGAAACAGGCTGGGAGCACGACATGAAAGATGTTGAGGATCAAATGAAGACTTTGAGCTTTATTCTGCAGAAGATTTTTTTTTAAAGATACATGGTCTCACTCTGTCACCCAGGTGGGAAGGCAGTGGCGTGATCATAGCTCATTGTAACCTCTAACTCCTGGGCTCAGGTGATCCTCCCATCTCAGCCTCTCAAGTAGCTGGGACTACAGGTGTGCACCACCACTCATGGTTAATTTTGTTTTTGTAGAGATGGGGTCTCGTTATGTTGCCCAGGCTGGTCTTGAACGCCTAAACTCAAAAGATCCTCCTTCTTTAGCCTCTCAAAGTATGGAGATCAGAGACATGAGCTTCTGTGCCCAGCCTAGAAGATCTATCTACCTATCTACCTATCTATCCACACACATACATATATATGTATCTCTCTATCTATCTATATATAATATATGGATGGATATATATATAGATAGATGGATATATACAGAAAGATGGATGTGTGTGTGTGTGTATATATATATATATATCCATATAGATATGGATGTGTATATATATATATCCATATAGATATGGATGTGGATATATATATCCATATCGATATCCATATAGATATGGATATGGATATATATATATCCATATCTCTGTCTCTGTCTGTAATCTCTATCCAAAGACAGGTCTCTGCCAGGACAGCAGTCAAGACGACGTTATCATGAGAGCTGACTAGAGAGGAGGAGGGTGCGCTGGAGAGATGACAAGGGTCCCATGAGAGAGCATCCCTCCTGTGTGGTCCTGGCAGGAGTTGTGACTAATGGGATATAAAGATCGAGCAAGAGGAGCACTGGGAGGGTCTTAGGGTGGACAGTCAAGACGACGTTATCATGAGCTGACCAGAGAGGAGGAGGGTGCGCTGGAGAGATGACAAGGGTCCCATGAGAGAGCATCCTCCTGTGTGGTCCTGGCAGGAGTTGTGACTAATGGGATATAAAGATCGAGCAAGAGGAGCACTGGGAGGGTCTTGGGGTGGGAAGAAAGTGGACAATGTGCTGTTAGCAGACATCAAGAAGCTGTGCGGTGCGGCCAGCAGGACCGCGAAGATAAGAAGCTACTTGCGGACCTGCTGCACTTCAGGTCCAAGTGGAAATCTCCATCCGGCTGATTGAAATCTAAATTTAAGGCTTAGGGGAAAGGTCGGGGCTGAATATCTAACTCTCTTTCAGCTCTCATTGTCTGCTTTTAGAGCCAGGAGAAGGGATAATTTCACCTTCGCCAACCACCAAACTGCAGTTTCAGCCGATTCCCATTCGCAGGGAGCCTGCGGAGCCCACCTTTGGCCAGGAGGGGGCAGCAGAGGCCCGGCGTAGCCCCGCGCCTCTCACGCCTCACCAGCGACCGCAGGAACCCACTCTCTAAGACAGGAGAACAATCATTAATTTATACAGCTAAAATCATCAAGGAAACCCTCCTTAACCTGAGAAGAGGAAACGCTCCTTAGTTTCTTGCATATTTCAATTTACCCTTAACATATGAACTTGATTTCAGACGGAGACAACATTATCAGTCCCACTGATGGACAAGGATGTGGCGCTGAACGTGGGGCTAGAGATTTTCCTGGGGGTCTTGACGTGAGACCCGCCCCCAGCTGCTTTCTTCCTGGTTTTCTGCTTCTCTTCCTGTTTGGTTTCCTCTCTCTCCATTCTCATCGATTATTCCTGTTCTTCCTTTTCTTCTGTCCTTTGTCACTTCAGTTTCCTTCTCTATAGTCTGGTGTTTTTTGTTTGTTTGTTTACTTTTTGTTTTTTTGTTTTTGAGACGGAATCTCGCTCTGTCACCCAGGCTGGAGTGCAGTGACGCAATCTCTGCTCACTGCAACCTCTGCCTTCCGGGTTCAAGCGATTCTTCTGCCTCAGTCTCCCAAAGAGCTGGGATTACAGGCATGCACCACCACGCCTGGCTAATTTTTTGTATTTTTAAGACGAGATTTCACCATTTTGGTCAGGCTGGTCTCGAACTCCTGACCACAGGTGATCCACCTGACTCGGCCCTGGAAAGTGCTGGGATTACAGGTGTGAGCCACAGCGCCCGGTCTTTCTCTATATGTAGTCTTGACTGTTTCCTTTCCTCTGCTCTTCTCTTACTGCCCTGGCATTCCTGAGTTCTTTTCCTCTCCTTCTCCTGCATCCTTCCCTCCACTGCTCCTCTCCTCTCTTGTTCGTCCTTCCTCTGCACCTTGCCCACCACTTCTCCCTCCCTTCTACACCCCGCAGGAGTGAGCAAGGGTTTGTGGCCAGGAGTCTTGGGGAGAGCCAATAGCAGCCTTCTGTCTGCAGCATCCAGGCTGTCTTTGCAAACAATTCCAGTCAAGGTCAACAGTCACGAATACGCCCTTAAATCAGTCTCTATCGCCTCCATGCTTCCACCCTCAGTATTCTTTCCTCACCTTCGGCCATCTTCCATCCAAGCCCAGGTTGGGGAGGGCAAAAGGGAACTGACACAAGGAAGCCTGCTTTGTAGCTGCACGTGGCTCTAAAGCGTCAGATGCAGGGGCCTCAGGACAGGAACCAGTGTGAGCTGTCCAGGCCCACTGGATACATAACCTCTGTCAGGCAGCAGGCAAGGAAGGCTTTTGCAGATGCAGATGTGAGGGATGACCACAGTGGTACCAGGAAAACCCTGCCGCCTCTTCTCACCCATGTCTGGCATCCATTTATAGACTCCAAAGCTGAGCCTGCTGGAAGTAAGAGGCAAGGTTTCCAGCCAAACATCCCCTCACAGGCTTCATTCACAGTGAGACAAACACGGTGAAAACATTGATGCAGGAATTTTTCGTACATCATTTTCTCTTTTACTCCTGAGAGCAACACTGCAAGGAAGGGGACTATCATTTTATTTGTATCCCCATTTTACAGATGGGGAACTCAGCCTCCAAGCTCAGGCAGGAGGGACACAAGGGGAGTGAGGAGTCAGACACTGTGCTGAGAGCAATGGGGTCTTGGAAGAGAATCTGCAGAGAATGAGATGTGGTCAGAGCCACACCTTCTCTTCCTCTGGAGTCTGATATTTGGCAGAGAAAATCTCAGTAACATTCCAGATAGCTTCCAGATACCCCTGCTGGCTCCTGCTCTAATTACAGCTGTCAATGGACAGCTTTCAGAGCATCTGTAGCCCCAAAATGTCCTAGAAGGTAGCACTAGACTCTCTTTCTTAGAATCCTTGTCTGTCTGCCATTGAATAGCGATGCATAGAAACATTTTTCCTAGCTAGGTGAAGGCAGAATTGAATTGTCTAAAAGACAGGCATTGCTATATCATAGTTAGCTGCACCTGTCCTAACCCTTGGCCACCATTACTGATCTTCGATCTTAAGAATTAGACATAACCTTAAAAGGCAGTGACAGACCTCAAACTGTGTGAGGATGCTGCTGACCCTCAATTGAAAAGCCTCAGATGTAAAGCACCCACTGTGCGCCAGGGGTTTCTTTATTTTCTGAGTCAGCCCCAAAAAGGATGTTTGAGTCATCTCCTAATGAGAATTGTTCCATCCACTAAGAACAGGGTTGACAAATCATTTTTATCTTGAAAACCCACTAGGATGGATTGGTTAAGGCTGCCAGGAATGCGGTATTGAAAAGAATCCAGATTGCAGCCACGTTAACTGGGGGGAAATGCCATTATTGATTCGTGATGTCTGTCACAGGTGCAGGAAAAGACCAACCATTTGCCATTCCCTTGGAACCCAGACATGAGAACATAAGTCAGAGCTAAAATCGTTTTTCTAAATCTTCCTCTTCCTGATTTGACTCATGCCAAGCTCTTTCAAAAATTTGATTAGCTGGAAATTTCAGGAAACCTTAAGAAGGACCTATTATTCTTTCATCTAACAGAAAGGAAATTTGTACATCAGAGTTCTGAGTGATTTGCTTATGGCTACAAAATAACTCCCCGCAGAGCTAGAAAGAGGATTCTGGTCTCTCAGCTCCCAGCCTGCTGCATCCTCCACTGTGCCACTTTATACGTTTTCTCTGGTAAATCAAAGAGTGAATCTTTATGGACATTGGTGCTATTCTTTTACCTGATTACAACCTGTCCACTTCTGCCGAACCCCACCAACATCAGGGCAAAAGGCTAAATAACATACACCAGGGTCATTCAGGGAATTAAAACAAAACTGATGTGTTCATCTTCTCTTTTGAGAGTTGACCGCTGTTTTTCTTCATTTAACATTTATACTTTTTCTCTCTCCAAATATGCCATGTGCTTGTTTACCTATGAGGTGTTAGGCACTATAAACCATGTTGGCAAATGTCAGACTTTTATAAAACACATAAAAAAGTACAAGGAATAATTTTGAAGTCATTCAAAATGATTCCATCTCTTAATACTATCTTAAAAGTTGCAAAACTCACAACTATTTAATAGAATAAACACCCTGTGTTGTGAGGTTGCATTTCAGGGTCAGCAACTTGATGCAGCTGAGCTAGGCAATGGCAGATATCCGCATGTCCCCTTAGGGGGCCTTCAGTGCTACTTAGCCCTCTGAGCTGGAAAGAGGCAGCAAGAGCTGTTGGTGAGGAGAAGAGAGCACAGGAGAGGGTACTGAAAGAGTGTGCCCTTTACCACGTAGTCATCGGTAGATGCCTTCCAGTACCATTTTTCTAAGCAAGGATACTGATTATGCCAAACCCCTGTTTAAATACAGCTGTGGGCTCCTCCTATCCATTACAGGGTAAAGTTCCAACTCTTTAGAAAGGTAAACCAGGTTCCCCCAAATCAGATCATGTCATGAAAGAAAGGTAAATAACATGATTCAACTATATGCTGTCTACGAGAGACTCACTTTAGATCCAAAGATACAAATAGGTTGACAGTGAAAAGATAGAAAATGCTATTCCTTGCAAACAGGAGCCAAAATAGAGCTGGGGTGGCTACAGTAATATCATACTTTAAAATGGACTTCAAGACAAAAATTGTTACAAGACACAGAAGAGTACATTATCTATTGATGAAAGGGTCAATCCATTAAGAAGACATTATAATTATAAACATGTGCATACCTAATATGCACCTAACAGATCTCCAGATACCTAATAGATCCCAAAAATATATTAGTTTTCTTTCCTAGGCTTACGTCTTCATTCTTTCTCCCTCCAGTCACATCAAACTTACAATTTCATCAAAATGTGGCAAGCCTTTCAAAATTCGGTTCTTCTCCATCATATGTTTTCTCTCTCTCATCCAAATGACTCCTCCTTTCTACTCTTTAAGGCTCAACTCAAATGTCACCTCCTCTATTAATTCATTTATTCAATAAAATATTTACTGATCATTCATTATATGCCAAAAGTTAGGAATAGACATTCCATTGTCCCCTAGGAGCTAATTGTTCATCCTCTCTTGTTCACCAGTCAACATTAGAAAAATCCTTTTGTGCATTCCCGTAGGATTTTGTTCTTATCTCCTCATAGAATCTACCCATTCCTTGACATGCACTTACCATTCTAGACCCTGGGCATTCAACGATGAACAGAGCACATCACTTTGTGCTTGCACCCCGTGCCACTGTGTTCTCTTGTAGGCCAATCTGGAGAAGCAGAGATGCTACAATTTTCCTCTTGGGATCACAGTGCCCAACCCAAAGGATTGGCTGAAGAAACTACACATCTCAGATCTATTTCCAGTTCTGCCATTTACTCACTGTAGGAGCTTGGAGAAGTTCTTTCCTCTCCTCAGATTTCAGTGCCTACATCTGTGAAATGAAGGAATTAAAGCAGATGGTCCCCAAGGTCTGTCAAGGCTGTTATCATGGGTTCAGCCTTTCAGCCAATAACCCTGGTGGGAGGGTGTGGAAAGGCTTTCAAAGATAAACAGACTTGACTTTAGACTTCAGCTTTGTCACTTAGCACCTAAGGGATTGTTTTCTCATCTGTAAATAGGGATGAAAATAGCTCCTAATTCAGGGATGTTGTGAAAATAAATGCTCACAGACTACACAGTGCTGTGCTTGGCACAGCACACAAGGCTGATATGTCTTAACTATTGCAAGAGTGAATTTTAGCTTAGATGGGTCAGGCCAATGACTGTGTCCCACCATGGCTCACGGAATTTTTTTTTTTTTTTTGCTATTTTATGAGACCTGGGATTCCTTTATTTAGAATGAGCAAATCAACTAAAAATTTGTAGAACCCCTAGCAAGATGATATCTCATTTCCCTCACACACTGTCCCTTGTCCCATCAATTCCAGTCTGAGTAACCATTTGTCTATTTCTGAAGACCTCCTTTTTGTCAGTATTCCCAGATTCATCCAATCTGCTCTACACATGCCATATTTGGGTGGGTGAGGGTTGCGGTGGAGGCTTCTGCCTAGGATAGGGTTCTCAGCCTTCACCAGGCCAAGCGGCTCTGTTCCATGCCTATGTCCTCCTCCACACTAACACTGTCATCAGCTAAAATATACAACAGCCCCATTAACACTGCCTCCAACACCTTCTCTCTATCCCTGTTCTCATTTGACACTTGCATATAAAAGCAATGCTAGTCAAGCTCTGGCAAGTCACCTTCCTTTCTCCCTGAAGGCTAGAGACAAGCCATTAGCTAGGAACTTCCAGGTCCACATGATCCTCTGGCCACAATGAGTGGGCAGGCACAGTGGGAATCTGAGCCAAGCAAGAAGAGAGAAACAGTACATCTCCAGATGTTTTCCCTTTTTTCTCCAGGACAAACCATGTCTCTGATATATCCTGGGATGCTAAGATCAATCTGGTGATATTTAATTTGTCATTTGTGGCATGCTTTCTATGTATCAGGCATGCTAGGGACTGAAGTATTTGCCTTCTCTTGTGGACTGAGGTCTCGTCACTAACAAAGCATTTTATTAAACATCCAAAAGTTTCATGCCAGGGTAATAGGTACTAGAAAGTGATGTGAGGTTTCACTTTAAGCATCTTCATGTTGCAAGTACCTGCCATGTTTCCCTCATAAACTGGTACCAAAGAGGAAAAGCGTAAATATTTCAGAGTCCAGTTGTCACAAGTACACCTTAAAATGGCTCTCAGTGATCTTTGCTTTCTGCTCATCACATTCTTAGGTAATTCCCTCTGCTTAAAGTTGGCTGGGACCTGTGCCTTGTTTCCAGTCAATAGACTACAGTAAAGGGTGTCAATTCTATGATTAGGTTACAAAAAATTTCAACTTCTGTCTTACAAGTAGACTGTCTCTCTTGCTGGCTTTGAAGCTGCTGTGCTAGAGAAGCCCATGTAGTATAGAACCAAATGCGGCCCCTGGCCAACAACCACAAAAGAAAGGCTGGAAGAGAATTCTTCCTCAGTTGAGCCTTCGGATGAGCCCACAGCACTGGTCAACACTAATTGTAGCCTTTGTGAGGGACCCTGAACAGAAGACCCAGGTAAGCTATGACTGGACTCCTGACCCACAAAAAGTGTGAGATAATAAATATGTGTTGTGTTTAGCTAAGTTTTATGGCAGTTTGTTATGCAGGAATAGATAACTAATACTAGTTTGCCAGGATCTGAATCTTAGCTCACCACTTAGCAACGTGATGATCTTTGGCAGGTTTATTTTTCCAAAGTTCAATTTCCTATCTATAAAACAGGAGTAACGGCCGAGCACAGTGGCTCGTGCCTGTAATCCCAACACTTTGGGAGCTGAGGTGGGTGGATCATGAGGTCAGGAGTTTGAGACCACCCTGGCCAACACAGTGAAACTTCATCTCTACTAAAAATACAAAAATTAGCTGGGCATGGTGGCGGGTGCCTGTAATCCTAGCTACTTGGGAGGCTGAGGCAGGAGAATGGCTTGAACCCAGGAGGCAGAGGTTGCAGTGAGCTGAGATCATGCCACTGCACTCCAGCCTGAGTGACAAAACTGGACTTCATCTCAAAAAACAAAAACCAAAAAAACAGGAGTAACGAATTAAGGTATCTTTGTTATCTTAATATTCCTTATTTCAGTCTTCTTAGTTAAGAGATTGCACAGGACAGCAAAAACCTTTATAACCAAAGGCACTACCCTAATGAAGTCTCCATGCAAACATCCTTGACAATATCACAGCAACCTATACCCTGGGCATGTCATGGCTTTGTAGGTCAGTCTCTGCCTCACCATCAGATACACCATTCAGTAGTACAACATGAACCACTTGCAAAGCAAAAAGGCAAAGTTTACAAAAGATGCAGGATTTCACAAAGTTGATAGAAATGATGATGGAAACCTGTTTTAAATACAGCAGGGCCATTGACAGGTGACGATCTTGCAAGAAAAATTAAAAAAAAAAAACAATTGATACTTTAAAGGATTAAAAACTTCAATCAATCCTACCCCTAAATGTTGGGAAAATAAAATGTAAAGTCATATTGTATTATATAAATTGGCATTAAGAACATATCCCCCAATTAATACCTGACTAAGTCTTGTTCATTCTAAAAATTAGAACACAGTTGCAATTATAACCTAACTTTTTGTTTAGTGTGAGATACAATAAACACATTTTTGTGTTTTAATAGTTTTTTAAAGACAAAGTACTAATATGATATTTTTGTCTTCCTTCTTTGGTATGAAGTATTGGTTCTTGTTTTCAATAGGCTCCCCTTAAGTAGGTTTTTATTGATTCCTATTAACTGTGGAATAAAAGGTTTCTTCTAAATCTACCTCGTGGGATAATCAAATGGATTAAAAGAGTATCATTTAAAGTGTAAATGTGGGTGAGGTGCGGTGGCTCACACCTGTAATCCCAGCACTTTGGGAAGCCTGTGTGAGTGGATGACCTGAGGTCAGGAGTTCAACACCAGCCTGGCCAACATGTTGAAACACTGTCTCTGCTAAAAATACAAAAATTAGCCAGGTATGGTGGCAGGCACCTGTAATCTCAGCTACTCGGGAGGCTGAGGTAGGAGAATCACTTGAACCTGGGAAGCTGAGGTTGGAGTGAGCCAAGATCGTGCCACTGCACTCCAGCCTGGGTGACAGAGCAAGACTCAGTCTCCAAAAAAAAAAAAAAAAAATTCTAGTACATAGTGGGCACTTATCAAATGCTAGTTTTTTACCTTGTTCCTTCTTATCGTATAATCATAGAAAATACCCCAAAATTGACTTAATACATGTAGGAACAAAAATAAACAGTCTTTAAAAACTTCCATATTCTGGAAATGGGGAAAGAAAATCATACCTATATATAACACAGACAAGTCTATATCTATTTCTAGATCCATATATATGTTTATATCTATATCATATCCCTATCCATCTATAAATCCACAAAGGCATAAAATAGAGGTAGGTTTTGACTACCTAACCCAGGTGTTAGCAAACTATGGCATTCTGCTCATTTTTGTAAATAAATTTTTATTATGCCACTGCATTTGTTTAATTATTGTCTATGGTTGCTTTTGTGATGGAGCAGAAGATCTGAGTAGTTGCAATAGAGATGGTCTGGCCTGTAAAGCTTATAATATTTACTACCTTGCTCATTAAGAACAAGTTTGCCAACTCCTGATCTAAACTATGAGCCAAGGGCAATTTAATTCACTCAGCACCACCTGAGGACATGTTACGTGTCTAATATTGTACAGAAAAAAAATATTTAAAACTTAAATATAGGGGACCTAATCTTAAAAACACCCCTGTTGAGTTAGATAATGGAGCATTTAAAATGATTAGAGGAATAAAATAGGGGAATATACAGGTTTTATGGTGGTCTCTTTAAAGACATTAATATAAATTACGAATAAATTAGCTTAGGGCCTGCAGTTTCAGCTTATTTAGTACTGTGATAAATCTGCCTCTGGAAACATCTATTTAAGTTTCATGATATGTTATCATGCGTTTCTTCCTGACTGCCTCATCTTCTCCTTAGTGGTTTTTAACTAAGTCAACAACCTTGTTTGAACTCACTGTTGCTGCCCCAGGTGCATGTTTACGGATAGTGTGTCTTAATCTTTTTTCAGTTGCTATAACAGACTATCACAGACTGAGATTATTTTATAAACAACAGAATTTTATCTAAGAAGCCCATGAGTGTGGTGTGAGCATTTGGTGAGAGCCTTCTTGTCATGTCATAACATGGCAGAAGGTACCACATAGCTACAGAGCAGGTGAGCAAGAGAGTAAGAGGGGGCCAAACTCACATTTATGAGAAACCCACTCTTGCAATAACAAACACACACCCCTAAGATAATGGCATTAACATATTTATGAAGGCAGAGCCACCCTGACCTCATCACCTCGTAAAGGTCCCACATTTCTCAACACTGTTGCATTGGGGATTACATTTCCAAAACAAGAACTTCGGGGGACACATTCACTTCATATTGTGCCACCCTTTACTTGCCAAATTCATGTCCTTTTCACATGCAAATTACATTCATTCTATCCCAATAGCCCTCAAAGTCTTCAACTCTTTCCAGTATCAACTCAAAAATCCAAAGTCTGGAGTCTCATTTAAATCAGACATGGGTGAGTGAGACTCACGGCACAATTCATCCTGAGGCAAATACCTCTCCAGCTGTGAGTCTGTGGAATCAAACTAGTTATCTGTTTCCAAAATGCAATGGTGGGACAGGCACAAGATACATACTCCCATTCCAAAAAGAAAAAATAGGCAAGAAGAAAAAAATTAAAGGCCTCAAAGAAGTCCAAAACTCAACAGCACAGACATTAAACATTAAGATAAGACTCCGGAATAATCTTTCCCTCCATATGCCACCTCCTGGACACACTGGAGTAGAGGATGGACCCTCCAGGCCGTGGCCCCTATGTCTTTGCTGCACTCAATCCATCCAGCAGCTCTCCCAGGTTAGAGCCTCATGCCTGCTACAGTTGCATGCGGGTGGTCCTACAGTTCTGGGGTCTCAGGGGCTGCCTACTCTCGTGACTTCACTGAGCACTGCCCTAGCGAGGTCTGTGCGTAACCCTGCGCCTGTGACAAGTATCTGCCCGGGCCCCCAGGCTATTTGCAATATCCTTTGAAATCTAGGTGGAGGTCCCTATGCCCCCACAGCTCTTGCATTCTTTATGTCTGCAGAATTAGCTCCACATTTAAGTTTCATGGTACGTTATCATGTATTTCTTCATTAATACTGCCAAGGTCCAGTGCTTGCACATTCTGGAGCAGTGGGTTGAGTCACAACTTGTCGACCCAATTGGGTCATGGCTGGGGTGGCTGAGGGGTGCTGTGCTGGAATTTGGGGAGCAGAGACCTAAGGCAGGGAATAGCAAATGCTGAGGCACCTCTCTGGAAGCCTCTCTGGAAAAGAGAGGCACCCAGGCACCTCTCTGGAAACCTTGCTCTCAAAGTCCTAGATTTTGAAGATATGAAATGCCTTTCAGTTCATTTTCCCATGGTTTTGATGAATAGAACTAGGCTTCCTTCTATCTATATTAATATCTTTATCAAACTGTGTCTTGATCACACCTTTGGTATTCTCTCCCGAACATGCTTTTTTGTTCTTTACATGGCCAGACTGGGAGCTGCCCACATCTTTCAATTCTACTTCTCTTTTAATTCTAAATTCCTTTTTAATTTAACTCATTTCTTTTCTCTCTCATTTTATTGCAAGAAGGCCAAAAGAAGCCACGCAGCACCTTGAGTGCTTTGCTGCTTAGCTATTTCTTCTGCCAGATATCCTAGTTCATGGCTCTTAGGTTCTGCCTTCCCTAAAGTCCTAGGGCATGGACACAGTTTAGCCAAGTTCTTTGTCACTTTATTACAAGGACTGCCTTTACTTTAGTTGCCAATACCTTGTTCCTCATTTTCACATAAGACCTCATCCGAATGGCTTTTACCACTTGTATTACAATTTCGGCTCACTGCAACCTCCGCCTCCCGAGTTCAAGCAATTCTCTGGATACAGGCTTTTTCTAGCCTGCTCTTCCAAATTCTTGCAGCCTCTGCCCATTACCTAGTTGCAAAGCTGCTTCCACATTTTCAGGTATTTGCTATAGCAACAGCCCCACCTCTCAGTACTAATTTTCTGTCTTTGTTTTGTTTTGTCATAATAGAATACCACAGACTGGGCAATTTATTTAAAAAAAAAAAAATTGTTTCTCAGAGTTCTGGAGGCTGGGAAGTCCAATACCAAGGTGCTGGCCTCCTGTGAGGGTCTTTTTGCTCGATCATCCCATCCCAAGGTGAGAGGGAGAGAGAGAGAGCAAGAGAGGGCCAAACTCACTTTTATAACAAACCCACTCTCATGAGAACAAACCCCTCCTGAGATAAGAGCATTAATCCATTCGTGAGGGCTCTGCCTCTTGAAGGTTCCACTTCTCAACACTGTTGCACTGGGAAGTAAGTTTCCATCACATGCACTTTAGGAGACACATTTAAACCATAGCGTGATACGAACTGTGTGTTACTTTAGGCTTTGAGGCAAACTTCCCTATGACCTGACCAAGCATCACGAGGAACTCCTTTCAAGGAAGACCCTGGGTCCCTGAACTGGACACATCAGGGTCTCAAACCCAGTCTCAGCACAGGACTTCTGGTTCCTCATCTCTAAAGTGAGAACAAAGTGTCTACCTCATAAGAGGATTCAATAAAATAATGGATATAAAATCTTTACTGGCAGGCAGTCGTGACTCAGTAAATAGTACTTTCTCTCTAATTTGCTGACAAAGGCATGCTCCCTTGCAAATTATTTATCATTTGAAACATAAATTCGGGAGTCAGACAGGGAATGAGTTTAATTTTTGACTGCATTATTTATTGCTGTGTGACTCTGAGTAAGTAACTTAACCTCTCTGGTTCTCCAATCCCTTGTGTTTATTATGGGGATAATCATTCAAACTCAAAGAGTTGCTGTGAGAACTAAATATGCCTCCGTTTCTCCATCTGTAAAACAGGGATAATAAAATGTTTAGTCTAGTGCTTGATAGATTTCAGGGATTATTATTAAGGATTGTTATTTTTATTATCACATAACATGGTGCCTGGGGAATTTGTAAATTCTTAATAACTGAAAGCAACTGTCACTATTACAATACATTTGGATTTCGTCAAACATATATCTTTGGGGACCTCTACCAAGAGACACTATATTTCATTGTCTTTCAGATACCATCACTTGTAACACACACAATAATTGTACAAACTACTAAGAAAGGAAAACTGACAATTACTTTATGACAGCCATTGATTGTGTCTCACATCCTCATTTTAGAGACGTCAAAGTTGGGAAAAATGTGCATCTTAGAACTGATGAAACGGAAGTAGGTAAAAGTTCTTTATAATCAGGTCCTTGAGGACAAACCCTTTAAACAGGAGGTGACTCTGGGAATGCCTGAGCTGCGCCGGAGGCAGATCCTCCATCTCCAACACCAGCAATGGCAGGTGAATGAAGGCAGGGTTTATTTGGCCTAAGCCTTTCTATTTTTTCACATTCTTCCCCTTCCCACACCACAGCTGTGCACTATCCCTGCCTAGCCTCTGGCACACCTGATCCACTAGCAAATGGTGTCCATTTTTCCTTTGAAATAACATCTCACATCTGGTCTACCTCTCTCTGCCTCTATGACTAAGGCTGGAAAAGACTCATCTTTCTCCAGCCTCATTCTGGTCCCCCATTCTCTGCCTAACTCCTGGCCTTGGCTGGGCATCAGGACAATTGTTCTGCTCCCTGTCTCCTCTCTCTCCTCCTAACCCACCACCTCCTCATCCTCCACCCTTCATACACACAGAGCCACTTGGCATTTGGGCAACTTGATTTATTAGAAAGTGAAGGGTCTTCTTAGGAGTCAGGTAGATCTAGGTTTAACTTCTGAATCACATTTCTATCCATGTGCACTTGGTCACATTGCCTCATCTCTGGAAACTTCAGACTTTATTTATGAAATGAGGCTAATAAAATGACATTGTAGATATTTACATACCAGAGCACTGCTATTTAAGTGCAAATGAAAAGCCAACATCAGTAAAATTTGGTAAATTCAGACCCTTTCTCATCCTCCATGCTTGAAATGCAGATCACCCCCTCTCTGTTTTCTTCCTTAATTTTCACCACGGTGATAAGATTATGTCCTCCTACAGAGCATCCTACATGCACAGCACAGCCCTTCTCTAATGCCCATCCAGGAAAGCTGATCCTGGAAACTTGGACAATATACAAAAATGCCTGAGCTTCATTTCCAGTTGGCTCACTCTCATCAGGATCATTTTTATTGACTTCTTCCTAATTTCTTCAAGAGCTTGTCATAGGACACATTGTATCTGAGAGCTGGATGGGGTTGTGTGGTACTCACTCTCCAAAAAGATAAGAAGGTAAACCTTGAACAATCAGAAGAGAGAAGCACCAAGAGAGAAGCTTACTTCTCTTCATTGTAGGAATCTGCATGATCTTCTAAGGTGGGAGAAACAAAGGTGTTATTAAAAATCCATAAACCTCAAACCAAAGTCCATTCAAGCTTTGTAAACAAAACATTATTTGCCTGCACTATGGATGGTATTTGTTGAGGTCTGAATTCATCCTTCCACGGACACCCACTTTGCCATGAAAATGATGCCAAATGTCAGGATGATGTTTAATTTAACAAACACTTATAGAGCACCTACTATAGGCATTTATAAAGCACTGTCTGTGTACAAGGCACTAAACTAAAAGCAGTGCAGACTTGGGGAAAGAGCGTGAGCTTCAGAACCAGATGCTATCTTTGATCCCAGCCTCTTATCCTCAAGTTTTTGTGACTCAGGCTAAGGTATTTAATTTAATAAGGTAAATGATCTTAGCCCTAGCCTCCTTATTTGTAAGTTGGTGACAGCAGTGTCCACTATGTGAGACTATAGTAGAAACTGGTGATAAAGGATGCAAAGTCCCTGGAAGACCCTCTTGTAGGTGGAGATATTCAATAGATTGGTTCAATGACAGTCTTGCTGTGACTGCAGGTATTGGGCACAGCACCCTGCTTCTAGGAAGACCAGGGCAGGAAATATCTAGAACAGCTGTATTAATAGATGTGCAAGGCAGAGCATCACCTCTCTCTCTAGCAGAAGTCCCTCAGCTGCTCTTCCCTGGGCCCAGGGAGAGAGACTTTGGTATGTGAGGGTGGAAGGTGAGAAGGTGGTATGAGGAATAGAGAACAGGTTGCATATCTCCCCTCGACCTCTCACACTTTCCAGAAGACGACGACATATCTATAATAGGCTCACAGTAGATGCCAGCATTTTCTTGTCAGTCGTGCCCCATGTCTTTCCAGCCATAAGGATGTCTCAAAATGGCTTGGGGCTTCTAGTCCAGAGCCTAGGATCTAGAGCACCTGCTCTGGGTCATCCCTGTCCTTCCACCCTATATCACCTGGGTTTCCACAGCCTCCCAGCCCTCTAATTCTGCCCTGCCAGGCTTTTCTTCAGCATTTCTGACTGCAAGTCCAAACTGTTTCAATTTCTGATTGGTTCCTGGTCACTTTGCATGTCCACTGACAGACACCTTGGTCCTATGCATTTCTAGTCCTCTGGGCTTAAAAGACTCAATTCACAAAAGACAATTTAAAGCAAACAGTGGAAATCAAAATAAAAGAATCTTTATATTGAACTCAAAACCTAATAAATCAACTATTTTCATCTGTCCCCTTTCCAGACCAAGGACACAGTCACATACAAAGTTTACAAAATTGCACTGTCACAATGTGGTAGTCCACATTTTATATTATTAAAGTATATCTAGAAGTTTGTCCATTTCTTCTAGATTTGAAATTTATTGGCATATAGTTGCTCATAGTAACCACCAATGATCCTTTGAATTTCTGCAGTATCAGTTGTTATGTCTCTTTTTCATTTCTGATTTTATTTATTTGAATATTCTCTCTCTTTTTCCTAGTCTGGTTAAGGTTCTTCATTTTAACTTTTCAAAAAACCAACTTTTTCTTTCATCGATCTTTTGTATTATTTTTTCATTTCAATTTCATTTATTTCTGCTCTGATTCTTATTATTTCTTTTCTTCTACTAATTTTGGGCTTGGTTTGCTCTTGCTTTTCTAGTTCTTTAAGATGCATTATTAGATTGTTTATTATTAAAGCATAAACAGTCTTCCACTTAGTTATAAAATATTCAAAACAATCATGTTTAATGAAAGAGCAACATTCTATGACATCAGTGCTCTAAATATGTATAGCCATTGTCTTACTGCTAGATATTTGGGTTTAGATTCTTTCAATTGTATGTTATTATAAATAATACTATGAGAAATACCATTGTGCGTACAGTTTTTCTTTAAGACCAACTCTTTATAATAAGTCTTTGGAATTTCTGGGCTTTGAACATCTGTATGGATTTTTGCTCCATTCTGCCAGATGGTTTGACTAAAGAGTGACATGATTTTACACGATCTCTAGGGTAAGGTATGAGGACCTATTTTCATCCCAAGTTCACCAGCATTGGCGATTACTATTTGCTAGCTGTATTGCTGCTTTAATAGGTATAAAATGGCACCTGGAATTTGCATTTTAATAGGGAATAAAGCGTTGTGCCAAAGGACTAAGCCACTTCTTATAAGATCCCCAGCTGAGGAAGAGAGGTTCTAGGAAAAATGGAAACTAGAATTCTCAGCAGCTCCAAAATTACCTCAAGTAGGCATTTACCTTCTCCACCTACACAGCAGCCAAATCAGACTCCAGCCTTTTCAACCACTTCCAGGCTGAAGGCAGTGGGGAAATTACCAATGAGTAATTGGCATATTACTTACATTTCTTACCATGCCCTGGAGACTTTTTTCACTCAGATATAAAAATTGGTCTTCTCAGACTCAAACTGAAAGGTGTAAACATCTCAGACTTTTTTTTTTTAATCCCATTAGCACCTTTCTACAAATGGCCCCACTGTTTCTTGTGAGAGCCAAACATATAGACACAAAGTCAGATCTGAGTCCTGTGATATTCCCCACCAGCATGACACAGACATGGATGATTCTAGACTTTTTTTCTTTTCCTTTTGGAAATCTCATTAGAATGGAAACATTTAGTGGCTTCAAGTTTCCAAAATGAGAGAGATTAAAAAAAAAAAAAAGAACGTGTATTACACCAGCATTAAAATGGCAGAGACAGCTTCTGCTTGCCCAGCTGTGCTTCTAGAGACAATAGCCATGATGGCTGATTGTTATAGCAATTTCCTTCCCTCCTTGGGCTCCGTGTTCATCTCTAAATGCTCCTGGATTTTATATTTACTTACACAGTCCTTTGTTCAACACATGTTTACTGAGCAATTACTCTGTACCAAACCCTGTGTCAAGGTACAGAGGTGACCCAAGAATCAGTTCTGCCCTTAAGATATGCATGGCCTTATAAGGAAATCAATTACACTAATTACTTTAATCAGCCTTAAAGTAGGCATGGCACATGCTACTCTGCTGGGACAAATGGCGGTCAACAGTACCCTACTAAGCTCTTGGTGGTGACCAGCTATTGGCTGCAATTAAAAAAACTGCACAGCATTTTGTGGCTTTGAGATCCCTAAGTTAGGGCTAGTCACTTAACTTAGGGGAAAGAAATGCAAAAAGGTTATTCACTAGCTGCTGGTGTTGTGAGCCACATCCGCTTCAGTTTTGTTGGCCCTACTATTCCCAACTCCTAGGACCAGCATCAAACTTTGTGAAATGAGGCACAATATTAATTTAGGAGAGCCCTGAGAAAGTAAGAACAGGCTGCATATGTTTTGATATGTAGAAAAAGAGGGGTAGTAAGGGAAAGGAATATCAGGGTCAGAAAATATGATTTTAAGTTTTTGCCACCAACTTCCTGGGCGATACTGGACTAGGTTGACTCTGAGCCTCAATTTCCTCCCCTGCAAAATGGGTCTAATCAATAGACTTCTAATGGGTCTAATCAAAAGACTTCTTAGAGCAATTGTAAGACGTTGAGTGGGAGAAACAAGTGAGCACATACACAGAAAATTCTAGTACCATACCTGGCACATAGGAGGCCTTCAGCTCAGGCTCATTCCATACCTCTCCTAGAGCAGGTTTATAACTTGCATTTGCATCAGGGTCTGGGAGGGGGCAGCAGGGAGCATTTTGGCCTTTGGGCTATTGCAAAGGAGGCAGACAAGCTAGTATGGCTCAGCACAGACCCCAGGGGTTCAATTATCTGGGAATAGTGATGAACAGGAAGCAGACAGGCCCTTTCTCACAGACTGTTTATCTGCACGGGAAGACAGACAGGTCACTTGTGGGTATTTGGGCTTCTAGACACACTGGGAGCAATTCTAACAGGGTCCATCTTCTCTGAGGATAATGGGTGGTCAGACTTTCCATTCACTGGCCTCTGCCTGTCTCCTCCATCAGCAAGTCTCCACCCTCCCTGAAAGGAGCCCTCCTCATTCTCTAAACCTGTGCTCCTCCTCTGTGCCTTTGATTTGTTTCTCTCTAGCAGACTTGTCAGAGCACTTGGGGAAGATGGTTGGTGCCAGCCTAACACAGACTGGTGTCTTGCCCTCCTTAGGCAAAAAGAGCTGGATGTGGAAAAAAATGTGTGTGTTTCAATGGAAAATTGTGGCTGCTCTGGGTTATCAGGTTCTAGGCCTGTTCATTGTCATTAAGCCATTTTTTGGTATAATGTACGTAATTCACACCACATACACACACACACACACACACACACACACACACGTATTGATGGTCCCCTACTGACAATAGTTTGACTTTGAATTTTTTAACTTTATAATTATGTGAAAGTGATATGCATTCAGTAGAAGCCATTCAGTACAGTATTCAATAAGTTGCATAAAATATTCACCATTTTATTACAAAGTAGGTTGTGTGTTAGATGATTTTACCCATCTGTAGGCTAATGGAAGTGTTCTGAGCATGTTTAAGGTAGGCTAGGCTAAGCTATGATGTTCAGTAGTTTAGGTGTATTAAATTCATCCTCGACTTACAATATTTTCAATTTATGATGGGTTTACTTGGACATCACCCTGTCATAATTCAGTGGGCCTCTGTGTATGTGTGTGCATGTGTGTATATATGTGTGTGTGTAAATTGTCTTCTATCTGTATAAGAGTCATGACTGTATCTTTTCTAGAAAATTTTATTTTAACAAGGATATTCTTTCAGGATGTAATGATGACCTAGATTTCCTGGGCATCACAATGTCCTGGAACCTCGGTCTGCAAAGCTAGCTGTGAATTAAAATCACCTGTGCACCTTAAGAAACCAAACACCAATGTCTATCTTTAACCCACACATCTTCTAATGTACTAGCTCTGGATGGGGCCCATGCTGGTCTGGTTTTTAAACTTCCTCATGTGATAGTCATGTGCCATCAGGGTTAAAAGTCACTCTCCAGAAGGAAGAAATCACCAGCTCATATCGTGGGCTCTGGAGTCTGACTGTGTGGATGTGAGCCATGTCTCTTGCTGGTCACCTGTCAAAGAAACACATGAGCCTGCAGTGAGTGCCTGCTATGGGCAAGGCTGTGTCCCTGCAGTCAGGAAGAATGGGGTTTGAATCACGGTTCTGATACTTTGAGTGAGGAGCAGTGGTCAAGTTACTTAACAGCTATATACTTGCTATTTTCTTGACATTTTTACACTGTGTAACAAATTACCTCGAACATGGCAGTTAAAACAACACACAGTTATCATCTCACAGTATCTATGGGTCAGCTGACTGCCACAGCTTATCTAGGTCTCCTATTTAAGGCCACAAAGTGCTGGCCAGGACTGGGTTCTCATCAGAAGTTCGACTGGGGAAGAACCTACTTCGAAGTTCATTCAGGTTGTTGGCAGATTTCGTTTTATTTCCTATGACTGTAGAGATGCATGGCAGCTTGCTTCTTCAAAGCCAGAAAAGGAGAGAGAAAAACTCTAGCAAGATGGTGCTATACTTTGATGTTATATCAAGAGAGAAGATCATGGAGGCCACCTTAAAGTCTGTCCACCACAGTATTTTCATCTGGAAAGTTAATATCTCCATCGTGAGGTGGTTGTAAAAATTCAACAAGACAGTTTATTAAAATGGGTTGGCACATAATCACTCAACGGATGTTATTAGTAAAGTCCTGCACAGAAGCCCCTTTTGCATACCTTCCCATAGCAGAGAGCATTGGGTCTCCCTCTGGGCCCCCATAGCACTCTGCACAGGCCTGCCTTGTCTTCTATCACAGTGTATCTTCCATGTACTCCTTGAGCCTACTGGGCCCTCACTGAAATCTTGCCATGTGGCCAGCTTTGATCAAAGATTTGATCGAAGTACAAGTCATGCATCATTTTTTGTAATCCTCACAGCAAACTATTGATATACAATTATTGCCATTTCCAAGATGGACAAAAATAGACTCCAATACATGTGAGAAAAAATTGTGCTTCAGTAGAAAACTGGAAATTCGTTAGATAACACCCTTCCAGGTGACCTGACTCAAGTTTTTTATTGTCTTTGAGCTATTTTACAACTCTGTAAATTAAAAACAACAGATAGCAATGCAAAAATAATTCTTGCCTTTAGACATGTGAATTCTCTCCTGTCTAGTAAAGTTTCAATTGACCTTCCCCCCTCCTCCTGTGTAGAATCAGAATTGCCTCCATTTGCCTGTTTAGTTCAACACTCTGATCTATAAATGTGTCACTTTTTCAGATAACCTTTTGAGTCCTTTATAAGATCTGCCTGGTTCCCTCACTGACTGACGAGTTAAAGAAAATCTTTAATATACATTCATTTTATATATATATATGAGAGTCATAAGTCTATTTTTTTATTAAAAAAAATATCTTTTGGACGGGCATGGTGGCTCACGCCTGTAATCCCAGCACTTTGGGAGGCCAAGGCTGGTGGATCACGAGGTCAGGCATTTGAGACCAGCCTGACCAACATAGTGACACCCCATCTCTACTAAAAATACAAAAAAATTAGCCAGGCATGGTGGCGGACACCTGTAATCCCAGCAACTTGGGAGGCTGAGGCAGGAGAACTGCTTGAACCTGACAGGCAGGGGTTGCAATGAGCTGAAATCATGCCACTCCAGCTTGAGTGACAGTGCTAGACTCCATCTCAAAAAAAACCAAAAAAACCAAAAATCAAAACAAAAACAAAAACAAAAACCTTTTAACAAAGTTATGTATATTTCCCAAGCCACGGTTAATAATTGGTAGAGCTGGCCTTCACCTCTCACCTCTCAACCCTGACCCCCTGGGCTTAGCTACATCAGGATTCACATTTTTTACTACTTGCTGTGGTGGTGCTAAACACAGAGCAGGTGCCCACTGATGCATTATTTGCATCTTTGCTCAGCTGACCCTGATTATATTTGATTCCTCACACACAGAACATAGGCTCACATACTCACTTTTCCAACTCAGGAATTTGCCTAATTCCTGCAATTCCTATGGCTTCAGACAAAAGGCCCTCACCACTGGCTTCAGCACCAAAAACCTCTACAAATCCTTCCCTTAAAGGAGCGGGCACCCGTCTTCCCATAAATTCCCCTCAATTGTCCTTTTCTCTCCTCTGGAAACATATGCAATACCACCTTTCTTCCATGAAAAGCTCTTCAAGCATTGGGAGGCAGTTCTTTAATTTTTCTCTTTTCTTTTTCAGAATCATGTTCCTTAAATGTGGTCTTCTAGGACCGACTTTCAAGCATCTTTACCATCCTGATCATTCTCTTCGGGACATGTCCCACTCTCCCTGTTTATTGAATAAGTGATCTTTAAATCTACTCAAAGGCTCATCAGGTCCATGTCAAGTAGAAGGCCTTCCCCATCTGTGTGTTCAGCCAGGTTCATTTAAGAAGGGGAATCCTGGCTGAAGACTCAGGCACCCTGCCATGCTTCAGTCATTCAGCTGTCGACTCTGTGCTTCCTCCCACAGACTACATCCTCCTCGCCTCACTCTGCTTCACCTCCACTGCTGTCACCATCCCCCTAGCCTGTGACTTTGGCTTTTTCCCATATAGGCATTAATTACTTGGAATGACTCTCTCCAGGCCTGAGCCATCCCTGGGATGCCCTTCTGCAAACACAGACCTGTAGGCAGGTGCTGCTGCACTTCTTGACACTACCCACGGAGCAGGTGCACTTCTTCCAGTCACACCAGGAGCCTACGTGTGCAGCCTCTGTATTCACTAGAGTTCGGGACACCTGCATGACACTGTTGATTCTTCAAAGTGAACTTATGGAAAACTAAAACCAAGACTTCTTTTTTTTAAAAAAAAAAAACATTATTTTGAAACCATGGATCATTTATCAATGGTGTCTAATGGACTTCTTCCTGGACCTAAGCATAGGCCTTCACATTGATCTTCATTCAATTTCTTCTTCTTAGACCCAGCCCATAAAGCCAGCCACTGCAATTATTTTGGAAACTCAGTTCTGCCACCAGAGCTTAACTGTCCCTTCCAGCTTTGTCATCTGACAGTTTGATAGTCCCACCAGTGGCACCAGGGGCTCCATTTCACTGACCAAGGTGCCACTCTCCTTCTGCAATTTCTAATTGCTTCCCCTTTCTTTACTTCCCAAACTGCCTGGGGGGAGAAAGGATTCTGGCTTAGACTTCCTACTCCCTCTGCCCCAGAGTTGGTCTCCTTGAAGGAGCTTTCCCAGTTTGGCAGGACAGGCTATTTCATTTTTCTGTGTCCGAGAATGGCTGCTGACAACTTCCCAGGGTCAGGACCCAAGACCCAATCCAATCCCGGTTAACCTTAGCTACTGCAGAGTGCGTGTCACCCCTCTCATGCTGAGCTGGTGGCAGAGCTCACCCTTGTTCTGTTCCTCCCTCGCTCAAAGGCTGCAGGCTTAGAGGATGAGGAGAGGGACAGCTTTCTGAGGGGGCCCATCTAAAGGCCAGCCACCACTTTAGTAAGGTACTGCAAGCTCTGGTTTGAAAATCATCGCAGTCAGAGTAACAAAGACCCCAAGTCCACTTATCAAGGTCCCCTTGACCTCACGGGGCTCTAGTGGGGACTGCGTAAATCGATGCTTCTCAAGGCTAAGTTATGAAACTGCATGAGAAATTTGTCATGAGTGCAGCATTTCAAATGGGATGTTTTTTTCTCTCTCTCTGTAGAGGTGAGGACACTAAGTTTTCTCCTTGAAATGAGGACAAGAAAAAACCATGGAAAATACACAGAATGACGCAGAATGTACGTAGCTAAGGCATTGTAGGTACCTATGCTCATCTTCACTATAAAGATAAATAAAGTTCTAGAGCAAGGAGGCAGTAAAAAGACCTAAGACTTGGGTTAGGAGACCTGGGTTCTAGTCCTGGCTGTGCCCCCAAATCACCTCGGTGCTGTGGGACAAGACACTTTACCTCTCTGAGCTACAGTTCCCTCCTGGTAACTGAATAATTTCCATAGGTCTTTTCTAGTTCTGATTCTGAGATACAGACCACAATTTATGCAATAGATGTGCTCCTGAAAACAAGCAGGTAAATGTTTCCTCCTGCAACTGAAGATGATTTTAAATGAACCAAGCCAATATTTCTCTCTCTCCTTTCTTTCCTTCTTTCCTTCTTCTCAACTTCCTTCGCTTCTTTCCTTCCTTCTGTTAGGAGCAGAATTCTTTATTCAAAATAAATCTTAGGTACAAGTCCAATAACTGTCATATAATAGAAAAAAGGTTGGTGGCATTATGGGGTGGGGTGGTGAGGGGCAACCCTGCCTGTTTGTTCACCCTTGACATCCTCTCCTCCCTCCCCTCCCCTCTCCTCTCCCTTCTCCATATGCACAAATACAATTGGCACCATTTGCAAAGCACAGATTTAGGAGAATTCCTTTTTCAAAGCATCTTCATCTTTATGAATACACTACCTGAGAAAGCAAAAATGACATTGCCACATGGCAAAGCATGTTTATGTCATTCCTTCATTAACTCTCCCCTACAAATCTGCCAGGCTGGGTAATCAACCCCATGCCACAGGTGAGGAGACTTAGACAGATTAGAGATGGGATGTGTCTGTTTTCATCACTGCTGTGTTTGGCACCTGGGGCATTGCCTGGGATTCAGTAGGTGCTCCAGGAATAGTTTTTGAATGAATGGTAGGCGTTTTAGACCTTCCTCAATCAACTCCTGCCAGGGTTGGGGCTCCAAACCCTCTGACTTCTGCCCATTCACAGATGCTGGACTCCTTTCTGGGACATGTGATCACTTCCAAATGTCACCTTGTAAATTTGGATTGTCGGTCAGGCTTCCATGAAGTGGAGTGCACCTGTCCTTCCTCCTGGCTGGAGAAGGCAGATGGAGCCATGCACTCGGGCAGCTTGTAGCTGCAGCACCATCACCCACACCTGAGTCTCAATTCAGCCAATCCATAGCTGTGGGACCTTAGGTCAGTAACTTAATCTTTCTGAACCTTAATTCCATCACCTGAAAAATGGGATTAATAACAATATTTATCTCATACAATGTTTACGTGGGTGCCCTGAGATTATGTATTAGAAAGAAATATGGAGTTAATTCTAAATGTATGGAAGACAGAAAAATATTTAAAGTCAAAATTAACTATAGCAATTTATGCTGCAGTTAACAACCACAGGGACAACAGCAACAAAATATGTAAGGGCAGTGCCATAATTCACAGTAGAAGAAGATGCATCTCTGTTCTGTTTTCTTCTCTCCATAAAGATGATTAAGAAGAAAAAGAGAAAGAAATGTGTTCTAAAGCCTTGGGCAGTTCTGTTTTGCCCTGAAAGACTGTAGCAGGTGCTGTCCATGCTCTGCCCCATTTCTCTCCTCAAGGATCTTTTACTGTTTCCCAGGCTTCTGCCTCTGAGGAGCCTGTACCCGCTGCTGTTTGTTGAAGGAAGTAGCCCACGAGTTACTGGAACTGCTTTCTCTGTGGTCACCAGCAGAGGGCAGATGTGCCTGCCAGGTGAGGGTTGGGCTTAGCCCATGACTGATAGGTGAGGGTGCTGGTGAAGGCCCGGCTTCCCTGCCCGGGGTGGGTAACTCACATTCCAGAGTTCCCCTGTGGGCAGAGGCTGAAGCTCCCTTCCATGGGGTGGGACTTTGCTAAAGTTGTCCCTTTGACTGTGCCTCTCTCCTTCTCTTCTCTGCTCCCTCTTGCTCAGGACGCCTCATCTTATAGTCCAGTTTTTGGGAACTCAACATAAGATAAAGGGGAGACTTGGACCTGAGAGTCTATGATTATCAGTAAATATAAATGAGTCTGAGAATATGCAGAAAAGTAAAAAGAGCCACATTTCTCTGCATAATAATCTCCTCTCATAATATATCAGGAGCTGTATTATGCAGTACTTGGAAGAGCCGCAGAATAGGGGCCTAGAGAAAGAAAAGATAGAAGGCTTTACAGAGAATAAAGGGCCAAACCACATGGGAATGTAAAACAACAATGATGACAACAGCAACAGCAACTATGACAAAAACAACAGCAACAAAACACAACTCTGAAGTAGCCCAAACCTCAGTGAAATGTGCTACCTGCGCAAGTGTTTTGAGCGCGTGATATTCTGAGGGACATCAGAGAGAAAGTGCTGTGCACCAGGGCTGGATGCCACAGGCACTAACAAGGACATAATGATGACTCCTTTCTGGGATAGGAAGGAGCCACCTGCAGGGTTTCACAGTCAGGGGACAGCAGGCAAACATGATCTCTCCCCAGCCCTGTCTTTGGGCAGAATGGATGGGAGGGACGTGGCCTCCCACCAGTGGCACAATGCGTTGGAACCAATTCCACTTGGATCCCAAAGGCAGAGAAATTCAATTGACACCTGGGTTTCGAAATTTTGATTGCATAGACCCCAGCCTAGGAGACAAGTACACAAATCATTCTTAACACACATAGGAAAAGTGAAAAATGCCACAAAAAAAGGGGTGCAGAGAGTTGGAGGGGCTGCACAGAGGGAGGGTACACACACTATCATTTGGTTATTTGCATGTTAGGAAGCACTTATTAGCTCATAGTCCTCTCTGACAACACAGAGAGGGCAGAGTGGGCACCTGTTAGAGTCATGTTACTCAGAGCTTGCATATGTTCAATAGGCAAGAAGAAGTGGTGTGCTGGTGCCAATTCCTAAAGAGTCCTGTGAGGCCACTCTTAAGAGTCTCTGGAATTTTGCAAGGCTGGTAAACTTATCAAAGAACAAATTATACATATTTACAATAAAATAAATTATGTTAAAAACAAAGGCAATAAATGCTCAAAACTCATCAGCACCTAATGATTTTTCATTTCATTATTATCTATGGCCTTAAAATTATATCTTTTGCATCTGTATCTTGGAATTACTATACAATGGCGCACCTCTCTGCCTAACTCTATGTTAACTGAGGTCAGATTGGCAGGTTGAAATTTACCACGATGGGAGTATTTATACCAGAGAAACCAGCAAACATGAGAGGTGATTGTTAAACATTCATCAGCACACCACGGGAGAAGAGTCCAAACAGATGGCAAAGGAAGAAAATCAAACTACTTCATTCATTCATTCAACATTTTATTGATTACTTACTATGTGCAATTTACATTTAGTCACCACTTCTTCATGGCTAGCCTTCAAAGCTGATTCACGGAATCTCTACCTTATTCAGGTAAAGGCCCATATAAAACACTGAGAGTCGGCCGGATGCAGTGGCTCATGCCTGTAATCCCAGCACTTTGTGAGGCTGAGATGGGCGGATCACGAGGTCAGGAGATCGAGACCATCCTGGCTAACACGGTGAAACCCCGTCTCTACTAAAAATACAAAAAAATTAGCCAGGCGTGGTGGTGGGTGCCTGTAGTCCCAGCTACTTGGGAGGCTAAGGCAGGAGAATGGTGTGAACCCAGGAGGCGGAGCTTGCAGTGAGCCGAGATTGCACCATTGAACTCCAGCCTGGGCGACAGAGTGAGGCTCTGTCTCAAAAAAAAATAAAATAAAATAAACAAACACTGGGAGTCTGAACTATTGAGTGTCTTTCAATAAGTGCATTTTGATGACTTTCCAGCTCATGTGCAGCAGCTCCAACTAATAGCTAACAAAGAGCTGCCAAGGAGAGGTCTGGCCAGGCCTACTTCAATAAATAGATAAGGATCATTTAAAAGCAGCCCATTAAGTGTTTGCATGCAAATGGCCCTGCCAGGCTCCTTGAAAAACAGTTTGTTCTCCTAAGGAGGTTAAATATTTTCAGTCTTGTTTATGTTATTAATTTGCTTAGCCAAGTGTGTGGTTGTGGGTGTATTTTTAATAGAGGATGGAAAAACCTTGCAAAATGAGCTTTATCCCTGAAACATAAATGAAGGAGGCTTTGTGAATTCCATACAAATGACCATGGTCCTTGCCTGTACCCCACGGAGAAAAAAAAGCTCGGCTCCATTCATGTCAGGTAGCCCTGGCATAGGTGCAACCCACAGGGGAGGACATAAAGTAGAAAAATAATAAATCCCACATTTGCTGCACCCCTAGCACCTGGGACACTACCTAGCACAGGTGTAGCCCACAGGATGGATGGGGCATAAAACAGAAACATAAATGGACAGAGTCATGCTACATCCCAAGCACCCAGAATGGCATCTGGCACATGTGGGCACACAGCACATTTTGGTTGAATGAATAAATGAATGAGTGAAAGCTCCTATGCTATAATTCTAACCACAGTTTTGACCAAAAAGGATCTTCTAATAACAATAGACAGAAACAATCATAGAATAAAAGAAGGGGGAGATGGAGATTTATGAAGAGAATAAGGCTTTTTTTTAATATCACATCTCATTTAACCCTCACAAATACCTGGAAAGTTTTATTATCCCCATATTACAGGTGAGAAAAACTAGAAGTAAGCAGTCCACTCAGCATTTGCCTAGATAGGAAGTGCAGAGGGAGGTCAAAATCCGGTATGTTTGGATTCAAAATCCATGCTCATACCTTGTACTACGTAATGCTAGCAAATATTCCTGGAAAAAGTCAATTTAAAAGGAAAAATCTTTTCTCTGCTTCCAAAAAAGCTAGGAGAAATTTCCCTTACTGTGGAAGATAGAGAGTTGAAAACAAAAAATTCATAGCAGAAACACATGGAAGCCCAGTCTCCCTTCCTCACTTCCCTTCTCTCCTCGGCCACAGAGGAATGGAGGGATGACTGTGCATGCTTTGTTAGTTTTTCACTATTTTCTACAACATTGACCTTGCTAGGCTCAGGGCTAAACTCTACTCACAGCATCTCTGTCCCACAAAACTCTCTGTAAGGTGAACACGATGACCTCTGTGGTGTGGAAGAGAAAATTCAGAAAGGGAAAGTGATTTGGCTAAGGTCAATACCGGCAAATGGGGCATCTCAGAATCTGGTTTATCTGTTTCTGCAGTGTTTTTCCACTAACAGTTTTCTGGAACTCCAGTGTGCACTGGAATCCTTGGGGACCTTGATGAGTGCAGATTTTGATTCAGCAGGTCTCAGGTGGGGCCTGGCAAGCTCCTGGGTGATGCCAAGGCTGTGAGTCTCAGACCACCCTTGATGAGCAAGTCCCTGCACACGCTGCCTTATTCATGCCCAGTGAGCTATAAGCAACTTTTAACTCATCTCCTTGTGTAGAGCCAGTTCTCAGTTCTTCCCGCTTTGATGAAGGTCCAGCTAACCAACTACACTGGTGACTTGGTAAACCCAGGTAGACCCTCACTATTCCCACTGGACCCAGGCTAGCTACCTTCTTCTCTACCCGCTCTCTGTCCCTGGGACATCATACTGTTTACCCTGGAGCCCCCAAACTTCCCTGCTGTTCTCTCTCAGTCTGGCTTAAACAATAATACCTAAAAATGGTCTTTGCACCTGCAATCCTTCCTCCTTGAATCTTTTTTTTTCTGCAAAATAATCACTTTGAACTATTTAAATATAAATGTGATGATGTCACTCTAGTTCTTACACTCCTTCAAGAAAGGACAAGCCACTAATCCTCTTGTCCTGCCTCAAATCCTCTTTAAGCAGAGATTATTTTGTTTGTTTGTTTTTATCTGCTGTGGATATTGTGGTGCAACACAAGCTTTAAAAGAAAATAAAAGATTTTGCTACTAAATAAAAGTAAGAATCCATCTGATCAATATACTCCATTTCTTCCATTTTACAGATGAGGCAAATGAGTCCCAGAGAGGTCATACCTCATTCCTGAGGTCCCCCAGAAAGGTAACTGTGGAGCGAGCATGAATCCCAAAAACCCTGATGATATATTTTTTAAATTCTGATTCTCTTTCCATTGCACCATGCTTCTCATAAACAACATTCTTTCTATTTTTTCATCTACGTCTTCCCTAAGTTCCATTAGGTGGGTTCATTTATTGGTAGACAGCAAAGTACTCACATCTGCATGCCCCCTCCAAACCTACCCCCTGCAATTCCAAGAATAAAGAAAGGCATGCAGTCTGGGTGAGTTCTTACAAGCAGTCTGCAGCAGACTAGACTGACTACTTGGCCATGAGATCTTAAGTATGGGGGCAGTTAGGGATAAATAAGAAAAACTGACCACTTCAAAACGGAAGGAATACTCTTTAAGGCATCATGGCCAACTTAAGCTCGTTCTCCAGACATGATAAAATGAATGCAGACGCTGATCAAAATTAGTATATTGAGCCTCGAGCTAATGGACTTTTTCCCAAATAATTATTCTTTTTTAAAATATGGCCAGGCATGGTAGCTCATGTCTGTAATCCCAGCACTTTGGGAGACTGAGGCAGGTGGGTCGCCTGAGATCAGGAGTTCGAGGCCAGCCTGGCCAACATGGTGAAATCCTGTCTCTACTAAAAATACAAAAATTAGCTGGGCATGGTGATGGATGCCTGTAATTCCAGCTACTCAGGAGGCTGAGGCAGTAGAATTGTTTGAGTTTGGGAGGCAGAGGTTGCAGTGAGTCAAGATGGCATGACTGCTTTCCAGCCTAAGTGACAGAGTAAGATAAATAAATATATACATAAATACATAAATAAAATAAAAAATTTATAAATAAAAATAAAAATATCAATGGCATGAAACTCTTTTTTTTTTTTTGCTTTTTTTTATTGTACTTTAAGTTCTAGGGTACATGTGCACAACATGCAGGTTTGTTATATAGGTATACATGTGCCATGTTGTGTTTGCTGCACCCATTAACTCATCATTTACATTAGGTATTTCTCCTAATGCGATCCCTCCCCCTGCTCTCCACCCCATGACAGGCCCCAGGGTGTGATGCTCCCCACCCTGTGTCCAAGTGTTCCCATTGTTCAATTCCCACCTATGAGTGAGAATATGCAGTGTTTGGTTTTCTGTCCTTGTGATAGTTTGCTCAGAATGATGGTATACAGCTGCATCCATGTCCCTGCAAAGAACATGAACTCATCCTTTTTTATGGCTGCATAGTATTCCATGGTGTATATGTGCCACATTTTCTTAATCCAGTCTACCATTGACGGACATATAGCTTTGTTCCAAGTCTTTCTATTGTGAATAGTGCCACAATAAACATACGTGTGCATGTGTCTTTATAGTAGCATGATTTATAATCCTTTGGGTATATACCCAGTAATGGGAGCGCTGGGTCAAATGGTATTTCTAGCCCTAGATCCTTGAGGAACTGCCACACTGTCTTCCACAATGGTTGAACTAGTTTACACTCCCACCAACAGTGTAAAAGTGTTCCTATTTCTCCACATCCTCTCCAGCATCTGTTGTTTCCTGACTTTTTAATGATCACCATACTAACTGGTGTGAGATGGTATCTCATTGTGGTTTTGATTTGCATTTCTCTGATGGCCAGTGATGATGAGCATTTTTTCATGTGTCTGTTGGCTGCATAAATGTCTTCTTTTGAGAAGTGTCTGTTTGTATCCTTTGCCCACTTTTTGGTGGGGTTGTTTGTTTTTTTCTTGTAAAATTGTTTAAGTTCTTGTACTGGTACCAAAACAGATATACAGACCAATGAAACAGAACAGAGGCCTCAGAAATAACACCACACATCTACAACCATCCGATCTTTGGCAAACCTGACAAAAACAAGAAATGGGGAAAGCATCCCCTATTTAATAAACGGTGCTGGGAAAACTGGCTAGCCACACGTAGAAAGCTGAAACTGGATCCCTTCCTTACACGTTATACAAAAATTAATTAAAGATGGATTAAAGACTTAAATGTTAGACCTAAAACCATAAAAACCCTAGAAGAAAACCTAGGCAATACCATTCAGGACATAGGCATGGGCAAGGACTTCATGACTAAAACAACAAAAGCAATGGCAACAAAAGCCAAAATTGACAAATGGGATCTAACTAAACTAAAGAGCTTCTGCACAGCAAAAGAAACTATTATCAGAGTGAACAGGCAACATACAGAATGGGAGAAAATTTTGCAATCTATCCATCTGACAAAGGGCTAATATCCAAAATCTACAAAGAACTCATCTTCATTTTATGATGACGCAAATCCATCTCTAAATCAGAAAATCAACTGAAAAAAAAGCTTATCTTTATCAAGTTCATGTGACCAAACAATGATACTTGGTATCTCACATCCACCCATTGATCTGAAAACCATTCAGGACAGTGGTTAGAAAACATATTCACAGCAGGTTAATAAATATTCCTTGAGTGAGTGCGTATATAGTAAGAAGCCTACTGTTCTCAGAGAAAATAATGGATACTTGGCATATAATTCCTTGCTAAGTTGAACAGTTTAGTTAGATTCTGAGAAGAGTGAGTTTAGGGTAGGCTTAAGGCAAGGGAAGGTATTCTAAGTGGACTTTAGGTTGGTGGAAAAGATAACATTCCATGGAGATTCTAAGAGGAGCCAATTCAGAGGCAGGGAGATGTGTCTATTTGTTCTGGGTACAATAAAGAGGACATCAGGCTGGAAGAGAAAGCCAAGAACCAGATGTACAGGAGCTTAAAATCAGAACTGAACATTCCAGTGTCTAGTGCAGTCAGTCACAGGAAGATGAAGGACAGTCAGTTTCACAGCGTGGGACACACAAGTGGGTGGGATGCTAGGGCACATTTAGTAGTGCTTACATAGTTACGTGCTTAATGTGGATTTGAAGAAAGCATAACTTCACACATCAGATACATGACTTCACAGACAGTATTGCTTACTTAACGAGAAAAATATTAAATCAATGCCAGCTTGGATGTGACAAAATCCAGGGGAGCAAGAATGATTGGAAATTAACAAACAATTTGGCTAAAGCTATAATGTATCCATAATCATTACTGGTTGTCCCAGCAAAGGCTACACTGTGGGTGGAAGTGCTTTTTTATTCATTCTTTCATTTTCAAATGTGTAAATTCATGCATTCAGCAAAACTAATGAAGTGAGATAATACAGAGAATAATGACTAACTTCTCCTCATGAAAGGAAGGAAGGAGGGAAGAATGGATGGAAGAAAGGAAGAAAGGAAGGATGGAAAAGATAAGGGAGGGTGAGAGGGAGGATTTTTAAGGACCTACTAAGAATCTAATAATGTGCTAGGTCTGGGGACTCAGACAGGAATGAAGCACAGTCCTCCTCCTCAAGGGGCTTGCTGTCCAGCAGGGAAGCAGACAGCTGAGCAAATCACTGTAATCCCACGTGAGAGGAGGCACAGGTATAAAAATGTGCACAAAGTACAAAAACTTGTGGGAGCCTGTCAGAGCAGGGGTAGCTTGGGAGAGGTGCTGGTATTTGAGTTTAGCACATTTTGCCAGGTGGGGCTATCAATTTGTATTAGTTATAATTAAGATTTGTAAGGAGTTACAGTGCATGGATGCTAAAATATGGCACTATCGGGAAAGCACGAATGCAAGCTATTACTATTGTTTACTGAAATGAATGGCATTAAACTGCATGAGATGATCAGTAAAACTTATTTAAAAACATGCATTTTAAGACACTCCCTTATAGGGCCATATAGTATGCATGGAGTATGGTTGGATTAATCTGAAATTTTTATAAACTCTGGGAGGTTCTGATGCTGTAGACAGGTACTCATAGAGAGACTAAATTAGAGAGGTCACGGATCTTATTGACTTTGGATTCCTTAGTAGGGGGCACAGTACCTGGCATATGGGAAGTATTGAAATAAATGTTTGGTAAACATGAACAAATAAATTATTAAAAATCCAATAACAAATCTAACCACCAGAATCAGATTTTTGAGACAGATTTTCACTCTTTTGCCTAGGCTATAGTGCAGTGGTGTGATCACAGCTCACCACAACCTCAAACTCATGGCCTCAAGCAATCCTCCTGCCTCAGCCTCTCAAGTAGCTGAGACTACAGTCACACACCATCATGCCAGGCTATTTTTTTTTTTTTGCTTTTGGAGAGATGGGGTGTTGCTATGTTGTCAGGGCTGCTCTTGAACTCCTGGCCTCAAGTGATTCTCCCACCTCAGCCTCCCAAAGTGTTGGGAATTCTAGATGTGAGCCTCTGCACCTGGTCAATATTTTGTTTTCAAATAAATTTAATTTATTGATTTAAATTTATACTTGCATCCTTCCATAAAGTGATGGAGTTAGCCTGTAATTAAAAATATAAACAGGATTAATTGCTTTTTAAAATTTAATTTTATTAATTGATTGACTCAGGCTCATTCTGATGGGTGCCTCCTGGTGGTGGAGGCACTGAGTGTCTATATGTACTTGAAAGTAAGGAACTGTCCTTAAGAACATTCTTCCTTTTTACTCCCTAATTCTCACTGGTCACCCTACTGACTGGTCTCCACTGGTGAGATCTGACTCACAAGCTTATCCATCAGCAGGAACATAACGTACTCTCAAGAACCAAACCCAAGGCATGCTTTCACATTTTGCAATACTCTCTATTCCTGAAAAGCATTAAAATTAATTTATTATGGCTCATTAAGTTAAAGGGAACAGGACAATTCTCTTTCTAAGCAGCTGAAAAATAAGCCAAATTTTCTAGTCCATATTCAACTCAAATACCTTGATTTTGATACTTTTTTTGAGCTCTCAGCAATGCTTTGTCCTAACTTTCCATTCTGCTCATTGGAATCTGTTGTACTAGCATCAGCTACATAATGGTTATTCAACTAATTGGAAGAAGAAGGGAAAATGGGACGGGGGCAGGGTTAGGGTCGGGTCTTGTTACTGAGTGTATACTGTGTTCTAAGCATTACAGTAGGCACCAGAAGAATGATTAACAGAGCAGACATAGCCCCTTCCTTCCCTGTGCTTACAGTTGACAGAATGATGCTACATTAATCCATCATTTATAGTAAAGAATGAGACAGAATAGACCCACCAGTTTGTCCCCTGTTTGCAAATCAGGAAGAAATCTGGAAGTGATTTCCAGCAGGACTTGCCCCAGTAGGAAAAACTGCACTCTGTTGGCAGAAGCAACAGTAAAGAATATTGTGCCCAAATGAAAAGGGCTTTTAAAAAATAGCTTCACAATTCTAATAGGGATGTGATAAGACCAATACAAAAGTAGCTAGAGTTGAGTTCCTGCTCAAAGGTAGAGGGCACTGCGTTCTTAACCAGAGTTGAAAGTATTCAAGGGAAAATCAGGCAGTCCACCTGGAAAGATCACTGGAATCATTTTTAGGGAGTGAGAAGGAGATTGTGGCTGGGAGGCAGTATAGAGCTTGAAGTTCTTCTAAAAACTCATAGAAAGCAACTGGGATCAAATGCGAATTCAGATACATCAGAAGACAGGATGGGTGAGTACATGGGATTTGGAACCAAGAACTGGGACAATGTGAAAGATTTTTATCCTACTTATACATGCTACCAAGAGGGTGACAGTGATGTGCTGCAGCCTGCTAATACCATCTTGCAAAAGCCAATTATGGGCACCTCTTCCAAATCCAATTTCAGCCACTTCACATGGGCAGCTTGAAATGGGTTATCATGGGAGTATTTACACCACAGAAAGTGGCAAATGCTATGAATCAGGACTTTGCTTTAACAGAAGTTACACAATATTTACCAGCAGGTCACTACTTACAGAGTCCAGGCTAACAGCCTCCAGGACCTGCATGCAACCAGAAATTTAGAACTGGATCTGTACTCAGGTAGCATTGGTTGCCTTGGAAATAATGCATTTCTCCTCAACTGATGTAAGCAAGAAGATTCAAGTGTCAGAGAGGTGCATGGAACAGATGAGCTTGAAGCCTACTCCCTACTTTGAGATTCTGCATTCTTATTCTAAAAATATTTATGGAGGATTTTGGCCAGGCATGGTGGTTCAAGCCTGTAATCCCAGCACTTTGGGAGGCCAAGGCGGGTGGATCACAAGGTCAGGAGATAGAGACCATTCTGGCTAACATGGCGAAACCCCGTCTCTACTAAAAATACAAAAAATTAGCTGGACGTGGTGGCAGGCACCTGTAGTCCCAACTACTTGAGAGGCTGAGGCAGCAGAATGGCATGAACCTGGGAGGCAGAGCTTGCAGTGAGCTGAGATCGCACCACTGCACTCCAGCCTGAGTGAGAGAGCAAGATTCTGTCTCAAAAAAAAAAAAAAAAAAAAAAAAAAATTAGGGAGGATTTTAAGATCATCTCATGGTGATAACATACACAGGAGAATTAAATACCACACTGTATAATGTTTCTATCCCCTGCTGATGGAAAAAGGTGTATATGTATGTGCATGCATGTGTGTGAGTGTGTGCATGCGTGCATGTGTAGGGGAGTGGAGGCAGGTAAAGGGATTCAAGGTTTTGTGGTATATCTAAAATAAACTAAGAAATTGACAAGTAGCCAAAGTCCAAACTGTAATAATTTCCAAGAAATACGGAGCCAGAATGACATAATATTACACACCAGTAATGGTGTTCTTAAAAATAAACCTGAGTTGTAGCTATTAAGGACCATGCTATTTTGCAGAAGTATGAAGGCAGGCTGAGGCTAGCATGTGGTCACCCGGGAAGACAGCAGGGTATCAAGTGTCAATGAGCTCCTGGAGCTGAACTCTGACTGAGCAGAAGAAAATGGGTCTTCTTGTGGATTCTGCCAAAACGAAATCAATGAACATGGCCTGGCTGGGGAGGATATCACTGTGTCCACATTTTGGCAATACTCTCTGAGGGATAAAAATAAGAAATGACACTCATATAAAGGTTTAGAAATATCACATCCACTGTCCTGTTGAATCATCCCAGCATTTTTGGAGAAAAATAACATTGACTTCATTTTTCAGAAGGCAAAACTGGATCTCAGAGGGCTTAAGTCACTTGTCATAGTCACACGGAAGGAAGTGGCACGCAGAAGACAATATATAATTAAGTACTTAAAACATATCTCCCTCATTTTTTCTTTTTCTTTTTTTCTTTTTTCTTTTTTTTTTTTAGATGGAGTCTCACTGTGTTGTCAGGCTGGAGTGCTGTGGTGTGATCTCGGGGCTCACTGCAACCTCTGACTCCCTGGTTCAAGTGATTCTCCTGGCTCAGCCTCCCAAGTAGCTGGGACTACAGGCGCGTGCCCCAACGCCCAGCTAATTTTTTTACTTTTAGTAGAGACGGGGTTTCACCATGTTGGCCAGAATGGTCTCAATCTCCCGATCTCATGATCTTCCCGCCTCGGCCTCCCAAAGTGCTGGGATTACAGGCGTGAGCCACCACACCCGGCCCCACTGGTGTCTTTATAAGAGGAAATCTGGAGACACAAAGAGGCACTGGGGTGTGTGTGCAGAGAGGAAAGGGCGTGAAGACACAGTGAGAAGCCGGATGTCTGCAAGTCTAAAAGGAAGGCCTCTGGGAACCCAACACCTTGCTGACACACTGATCATGGACTTCCAGCCCCCAGAATTGTGGAAAAATAAATTTCTGCAGTTTAAGCCACTCAGTTTGTGTTATTTTGTTATGACAGCCCTAGCAAACTAATACAGCGGGCCCTTTGTGGAAACCTGATTGAAGGTGACAACACTGGCGGTGCCAGGGGCAAATGACACTCTCCCGGGGCTCCAAGGAGAAATCCATAGTCTATCTCAGTTCCTCATTTGTTCTGTTCTTGCACTTCCAGTGGTCACACCAGTTATACGAGTTCAGTATGATTGCAGAGAAGGAACCAAATGGCAATTAGAACCACGATCAATGGGAAGAGGTAGTCTTTCACACAGAGCATCTACTGTGTGTTAGAATGTCTTCATACCTGAGTTCTGTGAAGTTGGTGCTGTTATACCAATTTTTTCAGATAATGCTGAGGCTCAAAGAAGTGAAAAAACACACTCAAGTTCAAACAGAAGTTAAAAAAAAACAATAAATTCAACATGATTGTGTTTCGTTCCTTCAACAGTAAATAACTTGCTTTTGATGAAAAGTCCTTTGCTCATGCCAAATGATGTTAATAAAACCAAAGCCGCTGCAATTAGTCAGATAGTGCTCATATTAATTTGTCATATATTTAAGACCCAAACAGTTTTGCCTCTGGGTAAACTTTCTTGATTTACAGAATTAAGTCCATATGATTTCTCAAATAGTGGGCTTTTTTTTCAAGAATCCAAAATATTCAGGCATCAAAGTGACAAATGAATAATTTTATTAAGCAGTATGGACAGAAAGGCACTGTATTACATTGAATAACTCACTGACTCATCCATCCATCTATCTATTCACTGAGTTATTAAGAGAGAGAGGGAATGTGTGTCCCTTCTACGTCTCTGGTTTAGAATTAGGCACTAGCAATACCTAATTGCGAAAGAAACAATCCACAGTCCTTGCTTCCAAGGAGCTCAAAATTTGGTACCTACTTCAGAGAATTCTTGAGAGTTTTAGATTAATTACTACACGGAAATACTTAGAAAAATGCCCAGAACACAGTGAACACTCAAAAAATATAGTTTTAATTTTTATTGCTGTCTGATATATAATCAGACAACAAAACATGTTTTCAGTCCCCCGTAGTAAAGGTTCAGTATGTTCTTGGGGGAGGGTGCTGGGAAGAAGTTCTATCCCAGTCTGGGGGTGCCTGAAACTCTTCCTCCAGCAGTAGCCCCTCAGCTGACTCTTGAAAAAAAAAAAAGAGGCAAGCAAAGAAAAGGAGAAAGGAGTTCTATGAGATAGAGCCAGGAAGATGAAGGCCAGAGCTTAAAGAGCTTCATGCATTGTGTTAAGGAGTTGAGCATTTATCTTGCAGATAAGAGGGAACCATTGAAAGGTTTGACACAGGGAGAGAGGGAACAATCAGGATCACATTTGTGTATCACAAAAATCTTTCTGGAGGCCGGGTTTATACCTGTAATCCCAGCACTTTGGGAGGCCAAGGCAGGTGGATCACGAGGTCAAGAGATTGAGACCATCCTGGCCAACATGGTGAAACCCCGTCTCTACTAAAAATACAGAAATTAGCTGGGTGTGGTGGCGCGTGCCTGTAGTCCCAGCTACTTGCGAGGCTGAGGCAGGAGAATCACTTGAACCCAGGAGGCGGAGGTTGCAGTGAGCTGAGATGGTGAGATCGTGCCACTGCACTCCAGCCTGGTGACAGAGAGAGACCCTGTCTCAAAAAAAAAAAAAAAAAAAAAAAAAAAAAAAAAAAAATTCTGGATATGAGATAAAGAAAGCCATGAAAGGTGCTACCAGTGCAGTTTTTCCCAGAAGAATGTTGATGACTCAACCAAGCCAGTGGCAATGGACAGCAAGAGGCTGTGGGCAACTCAAAATATACTGAGGACTTCAAGTCAACTTGACTTCACAACTCCAGTAAGGAGAAGGAAGAGTCGGAGGATGGCATGGCTAGCTGGTCCCTTCTCTGAGTTTTGGTACATGAGCAGGTTTGGAAGAAAGTTGATGAAATTCATTTTGAAGGTTGTGTTTAAGGTGTCTGTGGGGAGGCTTCTAGATGGTGATGCCTTATCAACAAACACAGGCTGGAACTCCTAAAAGACTATTACCTGGGGCTAGAAATTTGGAGTCATAAGCCAAAAGCAGGGCAATTAAACCACAGGAGCCAAGCAGGGGACTGGAGACAAGCAGAGGGCGGTGATGGGACACCCCAGGGCCTTCCAAGAGGCATGTTCTTGTCAATAAATACACTAAGCAAGGGAGCAACTACAGCATCCCCACCAAGGGTGAAACATAACAGGTGGAGAGAAGCCCTAGGCTGAATGCATTAGGATTCTAATGACATGCCACAATCTCCTATCAGGAGACTTGGTGGAAGGGAGCTGGCAAATATATCAACTCACACAATTGGCATCTTTTACAGCACACTTCTGGTGTAGAAGAGCTGCTGGCTTTCAGAAGGAAGGGCAAGATGGGGTCTGATCACTCATTTTTTCAAGTCTACTCTTAGGATCTTCTGTCTGGGAAGCCAGCTTTGTCAATAACTGTTTTTCTCTGCCTCAGGGCCATGTTGGATCTACCTCAACAGTTTTCAGATGACAGCACCAAACAACCCTCCCAGCTTCTCCCAAAGGCTGCCTCCAATTTGGATGTAATCAGCATCCAAACTGGCTCCTTTCCATGTCTCCTAGTAGGAAGTGACCCTGGAAGCTGAAAAGTCCTCATTTGCAAACTGACAGTCACTTTTTCAGTTTCCTAGGCCAAGATGAAAAAGGCTCTTTACCCTCCAAGATAAAGCCCCCCCGCCCACTAGAGCAAAGAGAAATCACACCCACACCCAGCCGACATTCATTTTCCATTTTCCCAGCCTGTCACTGCTGAGAAAGAGACAGCTGCTGCTGCTACCACAGGCAGAGAGAGAGAGAGACAGAGAGAGAGAGAGAGAGAATCCTTTAACCTCTTACCATATTAAGTCACAGAAATTTTCTTGCAATGTGTCTTCCTGTCATTTACTCAGGAAGGTCCCTATGACATAGTTTTGAAAGATTTTACAGACAGCAGAAAAACAAGAGTGTTATCCCAAACCTCAATCAACTAAGCAATGTAAAGACATAATTCCTGAAACTCTTGCCCACAATAGTTTTTGGAAAGAAAGCACTATATTTCACTGGTTGTTTCCAAACTGATTTTGTGTGTGTGTATAACACTCTGCTGTGGCCATCTCCAGAACATTAGGTTGTCTCCCATAGTGTCAATCCCTTCTGCCCTCTAGAATTACATCCACTTCTTACCAACAACCCTTACTTAGTGTTACAGGCTCAATTGTGTCCCCCTCAAAAAAATATATGTTGAAGTCCTAATCCACAGTACCTCAGAATGTGACCTTGTTTGGAAAGAGGGTCTTACCAGAAGTAATTGAGTTAAAATGAGGTTATGATGGGCCCAAATCTGATATGACTGGTGTCCTTATAAAAAGGGAACATTTGGACACAGAGACAGACATGCACAGAGGGAAGATTATATGAAGACACTCAGAGAAGATGGCCATGCGACCAGAATGATGCATCCACAAGCCAAGCAATGCCAAGGATTGCCAGAAAACAGCAGAAGCTGGGAAGGGCCAAGGAAGGATTCTCTCCTAGCACAGTCAGAGAAAGCATGACCCTGTCAATACCTTGATTTCAGACTTCTGGCTTCCAGGGCTGTGATATAATAACTGTCTGCTGTTTTAAGCCACTCAGTTTGTGGTAAGTTGTTATAGCAGCCCTGAGAAAAGAATACACTCATATAGGTGGGTTTCTTCACAGATGCCTTTCTAGCTTTTCCTCTGATTTGTGATGTTTTCTCTGTTAAGGACTGAATTGTATTTGCCCAAAAATTTATATATTGAAACCTGAATCCTCAATGTGACTGTATTTAAATATAGGGATTTGGGGGCAGTTATTAGGGTTAAATAAAGACACAAAGGTGATCCTCTAATCCATTAAGATTAGTATTCTTATAAAAAGACAAAGAAACACCAGAGATTGCTTTTTCTCTACACACAGAAGAAACGGTATATGAGAACATAGCAAGAAGGTGGCCATTTACAAACCAGGAAGAGAGTCCTCCTCAGAAATCAAATGTGTATTTTGATTTCCAGACTATGAGAAAATAAATTTCTGTTGTTTAAGCCACCCAGCCTATGATATTTTGTTATGGTAGCCAAAACTAACTGATACACATGCCAATCCTCTGCCATGTTCTAAGCCACATTCATGCTTTGCATGATGGCTCTAAGTCACAATGCTCATTACGTCTTTCCTTGAATCCTTGGCAAGAGTGACTTCAGACCCTAATAGTTGTACAACAGTTCTAATTTTGAGTATTCTTAGAAATGTGCATTGATTGAGCCCCCACAACATTCCAGGCATTGTGCTTAACACTTTAGATATTCTGTTCCTTACACCTCCCTACTGGAATAGTGACTACCATCCCAGTAATTTCCAGGAGAGTTAATGGAGCATCAGAAACTAAGTAATTGGTCATCCACCAAGGAAATGGAGACACCTGGATTTAAGTCCTAGACAAATGACTCCTCTGAATATGCTCATTCCCCTATATCAGAGGAGCATCTACTCTTGCCCTTCTCCAAGTTTATAGTCTTGGTTCTGCAAATATGATCAAGGTACTTCAAGCATTACTGTAGCACCAGAGCTTCTTAATCTTTAATGTGCACATACATCACCAAGGAGTCTTGTTAAATGACAGACTCCGATTAAGTAGGTCTAGAGGGAGGTGTCTGATAAGCTCCCAATGGTGCTGATGCTGTAGGTTGTTGGACCATTCCTTGAGTGGTGAGGATTTACACACAGGACTCAATCGTTGATAATTTTATGCTTTCTTTTCTAATTGTCATGTGGATGAATTCTTTATCACACACATTCAGAATCTACTATGCTCCTAGCTCTGTGCTAAGTAATGTGGACCCAAAGAATAATTAAGAACTTAATTTTAAATTCCTTAAAGGCATTGGCTGTGATTTTGACTATTTTTTATTTGAACAACTAACACAGTGGGCACATAGTAAGCACTTGGTCAACATGACTGTACATCCTTAACATCTAGAACAGAGCATTCAAATAACAAAATCAGATTGAGATGTGTCCTGTGACAGATATTCTTAGTTAACCACTATGACTCATTCTCCCTTTTCTCCTTTACTAATGAAGACCAATTTCATTAAAAAACAGCCCCAAATACTCACTCCCCAGCTTCCCTTGTGGATTGGGGTGGTCGTGTGACTTTGTTTTGGCCAATGAAACGTGCTAGGAAGTCTTTTGGTTTTTCCTCATAAAAAGGTCTCTATATCTTTCTTGTTCTTTCTTGTATACAGATGGATTAACGCATGTAGATTCAGTGTTTTTGTGATGATGAGGCAACTAAGGTGAGAGGAAAGCTAAGATAATCATTTAGATATTGTCTCTGGCATTGCTAAGCTGCTGAACAAATATCAACAGCTGCCTGCTTCAAATATCTTGCTACGTGAGAAAAATAAAATTCTTTCCTTTAGCCAATCTTACTGGTGACCTATACATGCAGCTCAAAGTGATTTTAACCAATAGTAACCCTTCCTAATTAAGACATTTCCATCATGACACCAGCTGAGGTAAGAATAGTCTAGTCAAAAGTTGGAAGCAAAACTATGTTAGGCACGAAAAACATGTTTTCAAAATTAATTCCAGCCAAACACCAAGCAGAAGCATATTCCATGACTTGATCCAGATTCTGTTAGAAGCAAATCTTCTTTTCTGTTTTTATTTTCCCTTGCTATCTAATCCAAATTCTATAGGTCCATTCCATAAAATTATTTCAACTCAAGTGCTGGTATGAAAAATGCTAAATCCCAAGTTGACCTAATAGTTGCCACCTTAACCTTGATATTCCGCCAGGGTGTGTGGGAAGCCTAGTGCTTTTAGGATGCATTTTGGGTTATCTTTGAGCTGCAGCCTTAACATTAGCATTGACTCATGGCTAATACATCACCGGGACAGCCTACTCTAAAAGCATCAATGGAAGTTTGGTTTCCTCCTTAGACTTTCAATGCCAATGAGAAGAAAAAGCAGAGACTTACAACCTGCTTTCTTCCATTCATCTCACACACAAATACATCAATTTTCTTCACTGCTTAAGACAGACATCAGCCTAAACGGTCCCTCATTTCACTTTGTTTCAGTTAGAGGACATAGAAAAAAAGTTTGTTTTCATTAATATTTTACAGAAACCTTATATAATGGAATCAACCACATCTTAATGTTAACTTTAAATTCTGAAGGTGGAGAAGTAGGCAAAAAAAAAAAATATTCAAAGCTCTTTGGATATTTCAGCTGAAGCAATAAAGGAAAAGGTCTAATTTGATCTGTGGGGAAAATGACAAAGTAAATACATCAAGTGAACACATAATTTATTGTCCAAACCAGACCACTTTGAACAGTGAAAGGAGGAGTTATTAATAATTATGTTGGGGCAGTAGGTGTAAACTAGAACATACCAGGACAAACCGGGACATGTGGTGGCCATCCTGTAAATAAAGAGTTATGTCTGTAGTTTTTTCCCAACCGAGCCTACATAGCTCAACAGTGCACAGAAGAAATGACTCTGCTCTGTATTTACAGATAGGAAATCACACAAATGCCCCTCTGCCTTTGTACAGCCCCTTGTGTTTCTTATGGAGCCTCATATCAGGTCTCATTTAGTCTTTGCTCTGTAAGGTGGGTGTTCAGATCCTGTCTTGGTAAGGAAGAGCAAAAACTGTGCATAATTCTGTCCATGAAAAGTATTTTTTTTGTTTTTTTTTTGGCAGGTGAAAGGCCAAGCAGTTCTTCCAAAGGATTCTTTCCAAATTTGGGAAATTGGCTCAGGGAAAGCCTTCCTGCACAGAGTTCTGGAAAGCCAGTCCTATGATGGGGCTACCTTCTGCAGGTGGATGGAGGCAGGGGGCAGAGAGGAAAGAAGATTCAACCTGAAAAATCTCAAAACAGAAGAAAAACAAAGTTTATGAAACATACACTATATACTGGACACTGTGGTAGACACCTATGCATTCTCTCTTACTTGATTTTCACAACAAACACACGAGGTAAGTATTCACAGTCCCATTTTTCAGATTGAGAAACTAAGGCTCAGACCAGTTAAGTGATTTGACTGGTTAGGCAGCTAGTAAGTGGTAGACACAAAGGGAAGTTGTCCAGCCCCATAGCTTGTGCTCTTGTCACCACATCAGGTTGCCTGACTTGGATAACTGGGAGTTTCTGGACTATGCACTCCTCTCCATCACCACGGCTGCCCTGGCCCAGCCCCCATCCAATATTCCCTGGGCTGCTGTAGGGTCTTCATTGCCTTGCCTCATACAGTCCAGAATGTAAATCACATTCAGTGGCGATGGTTGCCCAACCTTCTGAATATATTCAAAATCATTGATTTATATATATTAAAATGGTGAATTTTGTGGTATGTGAATTATATGTAAAAAATAAAAAGATGCTTGGCAGCCAACACAGTAACAAATCATAAAAGTTTTTAAAATGTGAGTCAGATCCCACCATTCTCCTTAACCCTCTCTGGTGTCTTCACATCACAGTGAATCTGGAAAAACACATAGCCTTCTGGGTGTCCTAGGAAGCCCTAAGTGATTTAAGAAACTTCCTGGCCGGGTGCAGTGGCTCACGCTTGTAATCCCAGGACTTTGGGAGGCCAAGGCGGGTGGATCACCTGAGGTCAGGAGTTCGAGACCAGCCTGACCAACATGGTGAAACCCCGTCTCTACTAAAAATATGAAAATTAGCTGGGTGTGGTGGCAGGCGCCTGTAACCCCAACTACTTAGGAGGCTGAGGCAAGAGAATCGCTTGAACCTGGGAGGGAGGTTGCAGTGAACTGAGATCACACCACTGCACTCTAGCCTGGGCGACAGAGTGAGACGCCATCTCAAAAGAAAAAGAAAAAAAAGGAACTTCCTGTCCAGCCACTAGCTGACCACCAAGCTAACTGGAGAGAGACTTACGTGGCCACAGATGAAAAACACTACAAACATTACAGAATTAATCCAGGAAATTCACTGAAGCCAGTTACCTGTCTCCTTGACTAGCCTTCTCTCCTTCGCTCAGTCTGTGCCAGTCATTCCCTGAACACACCATATAACCTTCCAGGTCGGAACGTCTGCCTTTACTTCATTCTGCGTTTATTTCATTGTGTCTGAAATACTTTCCTCACTTCTGGAGGGCTGGCTCCTTTGCATCATTTAGATCTCAGCCAAAATATCATTTTCTTAGAAAGGCCTTCCCTGACCAATTAGAATAAGTTAGCACCTTTCTAAGCAGCTTTCAGTAACATCACCAAGTCTATTTCTTGCTAGCACTTAACCCTGTCTGAAATCATCTGACACATGACTTGGCATGTGCTCTTGGCGGGAGTGGGCTCCATGCTGGGCTTCTTCACTGCTCAGTCTCTAAGACCCAGCACATGCCCTGGCAAGAAACAGTTGATGAATGGGCTTCTTCTCTGGATAAATCCATCATAAAAACCTGCTTCTCCTCCACACAGTCACCTATACCAGCATGGCAGTGGGACTGGGTAAAACTAGAAAGAGTGGAGAGCTATCTATTCCACTCTTGTTAACTTCATCACTACTGGAAAGAGTTTTCTGAGCCCAGTTATGGGATCCAAATTGCAAAGGGCAAACCTTTTTCATTTGGAAAATATTTAAATCTTCCAGGGAGTGAACATTTTAAAAACGCTTTCCTAGGGACAATTGTTTTCCAACAATTGCAGCAAGCATGACCTCCATCAGGTTATTCTATCCAAACACACAAAGCAAACAACAAATCTTTGAAGCTTGCAGGGATTCAAATGTCTTCTTCTGTAAGTTAAAACAAAAGGCAAAGGAGGTAGTGTTGACAATGAAAAGACAGAGGCCTAATTGAGAATGACTGAGATTAATGCTAATAATTAAAACAATAAAATATATACGGACACTGTCAATGAATGTCTGCCATGTGCCAAGTCTCATGCTTGGAAGTTCACCTAAGTTATCTCTTTATAAATCCATGCTGGCAGGCAGAATTCTAAGGTGGACCCCAAGATTCTCTGTTCCTGCATAATTCCAAGCAGTGTGGTTATGATGGATTTCACTCCAGTGACCGTGTTTCCTTAGATGGCACAGTTGACTTTGAATAAGAAGATTAACTGGGTGGGTCTGACTTTATCACAAGAGCCCTTTAAATCGGAGTGTAGAGGTCAGAGACAGAGGAGTAAGAAATTTAAAATAAAAGATTTGACACAAGTGAAGCTGTCCATTGCTAGCTCTGAAGATGAAGGGGACCATCAGTCAGGGCATGTGGGTAGCCTCGAACAGCTGAGAATGGCCCCTAGCTGACAGCCAGCAAGGAAACAGAGACCTCAGTCCTACAACCACAAAGAACTGAATTCTGCCAACAACCTGAATGAACTTGGAAGAGGATGCCGAGATTGAGGTGAGAACGCAGCCTAGCTAACACCTTGATTGCAGACTTGTAGGACCCTGCACAGAGAATCTAGCAATGTCATCCCCAGATTTTTTACCTATAGAGCATGAGCTAACAAATGGGTCTTTTTTAAGCCACTAAGTTTATGGTAATTAGTTATTGCAATGGAAAACTAATTCAACCACAATAACCTTACAAAGTAAATTCAGTCTGATGACACATGGAGACTGGATAAGAGTAACGATGATGACGATGGTAGCTATGATGATGATGATAATCATGATGTTGATGATGATGGTACAATTGACATCTACTCTCTGTGTTCCAGGCATTGTTTTCATTGCTGTGCATATAGTATATCAGTTGATTCTCATACCAACATTTACAAATTACAGGAACTAGTATTTTCATCTGTATTTGCAGCTGAAGATATTTAGGAACAGACACCTTAATTATGTCACTGGCCCAAGGTTACAGCATAGCCAAGATTCTAACTCAGAGTCCATCTGGCCCTAGTTTTTTGCACTTAGCCAGTGCACAGCACCCACTTGGTGCTGGCCCAGGCTTGGCAACAGGCAAGGGCTTCACAGAAAAGGATGAAACTCAGGCTGGCAGCACCCAAGAGGGCAGTCCAGGATATTGCAGCAGCATAAACAGAGGCCAGGAAGCTTAAGGCTGGAGGAAAGGTGTGGGAAATTGAAAGCTGGGTGGTTTGTTGGAATTTGTGCTTTAATAGTATTTCTTGATTGCAAATTAAAGAAACTCAAAGTAAAATCACCTAAAATATAAAAGAAATTTGTCATTAAGATAAAAACAAGAACAAAACAAAACTAGAGCATCCCATGGTATTACTGAGCTGAGTCTAAGGTATTACTAGAACCAGGTTTAAATGGAAAGAGCAGGAGCACCGTCATCTCAGACAAACACTACCACTTTAAGATCCAGCTCCCTTTCTAACCTCAAGCATTTCAAGGAAATCACTTCTCTTCTAATAACAAGCAGCCAGAAAGAGCACACAGCAAAACACAGATAAGACAGCTCTGGCACAGAAGGAGGGGAAAAGTCTCTTGGGTAACTACCAAACTTCACACTTGCACAATGGGCCCCAGTAAGACAGCGGGTCTCAATAAGCATATTCCTTTCCCTTTCGGTGCACTAAGATAGGGAAGCTAAGAACAGACTCAGTGGGGGTGGGGGTAGGGGGGAGCGGGTGGGGAGGGTATGCTTGCAGCTGCAGGAAGATGTATGGGAACAGACACAAAAACTCTCCCTCCTAGATAAGCAAGACAAAGAGACAAAGACTAAAAGTTGGCCTATGTGGTGTTGAAATGGGGTGAGAGCTGATGAAAACTTTGCTCTATACAGATAGCACATCTGATCCTAACTGAACCATCGGGCCCTAGGAGGGTAAGGCATCCCCTCCTCATGAGCCCCTGAACCCTGAAATACCCTTAGTCTGTAAGAGAGCAGGCTCCTGACCTAACTTGCCCAGAATCCTCTCTCAGGTTTATTCTTTAAAATAAACCTGTCTTTGACTGTAGACCCGCTTTTTGTGTTTCTTTCTTCCTTCTTCAACTCTTACACAAACACTCTCTCTCTCCTTTTTGGTCCTTCCTGTGCAACATTCTCATTCTTCTCTCATTTCTATTTTTCTCTCTCCCTATCCTACTTCTCTCCTCCTCGTCACCTGGCTTCTTTGGGTAACATTATTGCCAATAACTTCCCAAATATGTCATACTCTAAGCATGATGAATGATGGGGTCTCTGAGGCTCAAGAGCAAATTCTCAGTGAAAGAGTCTGTTTTCCCAGCTTGGGTTAGGGGTCCATCCCCAGCCCAATGCTGTGTACATGAAGTCATATGGTCCTAACCTAGACACTCAGACTGCAACCATATGAATGAGGGAGAGAAGAAAAAAGTTGTTAATAGAAGGATAATGAGAAGGCTACCCTGTAAGTGGAAACAACCGTGACACGGAGCAAGAGAAGGCTCTGGAGGTAAAGACAGAGGCAAGGTCATGAAATACTTTATGGGCTGGCTTACTTAATAACTCATTAACTGGTGGACCCAAAGTCTTGGCAGAATCTTATTTGGACATTGACATATTACCAAGAAATTCCTGGGCCCCTTAATTCATACAATTTGTAGGATCAGACACTCCTCAGTAATTAAGCCCAACTCTGAAATGAAGATAGGCTTTGGAAATGCTGGAGGAACCAAAGCTGCAAATTCCAACACATGCCCTACTCCAGCCCTCCCTCCTGTTTAATTTGATTCGATGGGCTGATAGCTCCTGCAAATACATCCTGCTCCTCTTTGGCAAATTGCTAAATCCAAGAAGATGTAATCAACCATGATCTAACACATGAATAAATAAAAGCTGAGTGAGAGATTGAGGAAATTTAACACCTCTGTAAGTACCACTAAGGTTACTGCTTGGAGAATTAAAGTGCATTTCATGAGAGCCACTGATTTAGGAAGGTGGTGATGTAGAGGAAGACAAAATGAAACTCAAAGTAATTTTAGAAGGGAGGAGACTGGAAGAAGATTGTTAGTACTCCAGGAAGCCTTGTATATTAACGTTGAAACCAACAGACTGCAAAACCTGGAAGATCACACCCATGCTGCAATTTGCTAATGCTATGTGTAACCCTTGCAATGATTTCCAGTGAAATGTGACATTTAAGACACACTTGCATGATGGAGCCAGACCCCATATATGACCAATTTTAGACAGATTGTAGAAAACCCTCAGTTAAAGATAGCACAGCAATTCCTGGATTTGATTCTTAGCTCTACCCCATGATAGTTGAGTGATCGTGCACAAGTCATTTCAGCTCTCTGAGACCCAGTTTCTATGTTGGGAGAAAAATTCCCAAGTAGTTGTGAATATTTAAAGGTATGATGACAACCTTTGACACAAAGTAGATAATCAAATGTATGTCAGCTTTGCTATCTTCCATTTCACTTTCAATCATGGCCTTTGAGGCACTCAGACAGTATTTAAATATTGATTCTGCTACCTGTTTTATTACCCTGGAAATACTCTAGGTCTAAAGGAAACTTTGCAGCTTGCGTCTAATGCATCATTTCCAGATGGGTTGGGAAACACTGCAGGAACGCTGTCTTCACTACCAACTCCTCATGCCACTAAATTTTGACACACAGCTTGGGAGGATGGCATATCCATAGGCCTGTGCCATGATTCTTTTTTTTTTTTTTTTTTGAGACGGAGTTGTGCTCTTGTTGCCCATGTTGGAGTGCAACAGCACGATCTCAGCTCACCGCAACCTCTGCCTCCAGGGTTCAAGTGCGTCTCCTGCCTCAGCCTCCCGAGTAGTTGGGATTACAGGCATGTGCCACCATGCCCAGCTAACTTTGTATTTTTAGTAGAGACTGGATTTCTCCACGTTGGTCAGGGTGGTCTGGAACTCCTGACCTCAGGTGATCCACCTGCCTCAGTCTCCCAAAGTGCTGGGATTACAGGCATGAGCCACCGCGCCCGGCCCATGCCATGATTCTTAATTCCGGCTACCTCTATCCTCTGCCATGCTCACCTCTCCTGTGTAGTTATCCTAGAAAATAAAGCAGAATTTACTCCTGGAAGGCAACCAATACCTATCTGGATGCCAGAGACATCACAAGAAGCCAACGGGGCTTTGATAAGTCATAGTGAGCCTGGCACCATCTCCCCATGAGAGCAGAGATATTTGTCACTTTTGTTCACTGTTGTATCCCAAGCACCTAACTTTGTGCCTGGCACCTAGCTGGCTCTCAGTAAATATTTATTGAACAAATGAAAGAATAAGTGAACTAGCCAATGAGAGTCTATTATGCACCTGGCATTGTATTAGGGATTTTATATATGTTAACTCCTTTAATTCTCACAACAACCCAATGAGCTAGCTATAATTTTTTTTTTCTTTTTGAGACAGAGTCTTGTTCTCTCACCCAGGCTGGAGTGCAGTGGCTCGAACTTGGCTCACTGCAGCCTCTGCCTCCCAGGTTCCAGTGATTCTCCTGCCTCAGCCTCCTGGGTAGCTGGGATTACAGGCACACACCACCATGCCTGGCTAATTTTTGTATTTTTAGTAGAGATGGGGTTTCACCATCTTGACCAGGCTGGTCTCGAACTCCTGACCCCAGGTGATCTGCCCGCCTCGGCCTCCCAAAGTGCTGAGATTACAGGTGTGAGCCACCGTGCCCAGCCTAGCTAGCTAGCTACAATTCTTATAACCATTTTACAGATGAGAAAATAGCCTTAGAGATGTTAAATAAGTTGCCCAAGGTCACATAGCTGGAAAATTGTCAGAGCTCCTTCCATTGTTTTCATGTTTTTGAGTACAATGTAAAATTCTTGATACCTTATAAAGGTGTTATGCAATGGAATTATTTGAAATAATTTTGCTATAGTTATTATTATTTTTATTTACTTTGAGACGGAATTTCGCTCTTGTTGCCCAGGCTGGAGTGCAATGGTGCAGTATCAGCTCACAGCAACCTCTGTCTCCCAGGTTCTCCTACAGTTATTATTATCTATTGCCTTCTTTTGTCCTTAGAAAAACACTCATTGGGCTGGGCACGGTGGCTCACACCTGTAATCTCAGCACTTTGGGAGGCCGAGGCAGGCAGATCACCTGAGGTCAGGAGTTCAACACCAGCCTAGTCAATATGGTGAAACCCCGTCTCCACTAAACACAAAAATTAGCCGGGTGTGCTGGCGGGCACCTGTAATCCCAGCTACTCAGGAGGCTGAGACAGGAGAATTGCTTGAACCGGGGAGGTGGAGGTTGCAGTGAACTGAGATGGCGCCACTGCATTCCAGCCTGGGCGACAAGAGCGAGACTCCGTCTAAATTAAAGAACAAAACAAAACAAAACAAAACAAAAAAACACTGAGTGGTAGAAGGGTAAAAGATTATTCTTATTTTTTGCAGAAGTGAAACTGCAAGTGGAATTGGACTAATTTACTGAAGACTGTGTCAAGCATTATACCGTCAAGGGCATCTGGGTAGATCAAGGATATTTTAATTTGCTTAGGAACTTATTCCTCTCTGCACAACCACTTAACAGCAACGAAATTTCTTCTCAGGCAGGAAGTAAATTCAGCTCATTCTTTTGGGTTGCATTAGTGGGAAAGTAATATCTATTTGAGTCATGTCAAATGGCAAGTACCTCATATGTGGGTGAGAGTTGCTGACCTGTGAGGTGGTTAATGCATCTGCTTGCTGGTATCTAATAGCTTTTTACTATTCAATCAACAGACACGTATTGAACACCTACTGTCCACAGGACACTGTGCAGGGAATTATGGAGGTGGGGTGGGTAGAAGGCAACCCTGTGTAGGAATTGGAGGGATGCTCATCCAGGGACCACTTGTGATGTGCTGGCAACCTTCATACCTTGCCTCATCTGATCATTAAAACACCTTCAAAAGATTAACAACATTTATGCTTAAAGGTGTCAATGCACCTGCCCAGGGTCACACAACTGGTAAGCAGCAGAGCTGCAATTTGAACCTAGAGCTCTCTGATTCCAGAGCTTAAGTTCAACATCTGTACTACACCACTTCTATCATTTAGTTTTACAATAATCTATATCCTCTTTCTGGACTATGTAAGTGATAGGAACCTAAATTCATAGATACACTAAAAATGTAAATTCCATTACTATTTCATTCACTGCTGTATCTCCAGTACCTAGGACAATGCCAGGCACATAGTAGGTACCAAATTAACATTTATTGAATGAGTGAATGAGTAATTGAATTATTTTTAAATCTGAATCCCCAGGGCTTATCATGATACCTGACATTGCATTTCTGTGAAACAGAGCAATGTTTATGTTCGTTTATAGGCACTTTGCCTAAATCCTGTGGAGTAGACTTCATTTTCCTAGTTTTATAGATAAGCACATAAATCTCTGAGAGAATAAGGAGGTAGCTCTGGGTTAAATGAATTTTAGACAGAGAGGCTACCTCTGTTCACTTCTGTTCTACCATGATATTTTACCCAAAGAAGCAGTGGCAATCTTCAAATGTTTTTGAGGAGGAATAAGATGATAAAATCCCCATTGCAGAAGGAACCCTAGCAGCAGCGGACAAAAGGCTTCAGGATGGGAAGACAGTAGACCGGAAAAAGAGAACTATCTGATTAACATCCCAGCTCAATTCTGATGTGTGACTATGAGATTTAGCTCTAATAATGTTGAGCCCATTCTACAGATGAGCAACTGGAGGCTTACAAAGGTTCAATAATTTGCCCAAACTTACAAAACTAGGAAGTGGCAGAGTCAGGATTTCGATTCCCACAAGTAAGATCTGATGAGTGTCTAGTCTCACTACTGAAACTCTCAAAAAGAGAAAGAAAATGGGAGGTGGAATTATGCACAATGCTTCCTAGAGGAGGTGACAGGGGACTCTGGTTTGGAAAACAGAGCAGGTGACAGGGAATTCTAGACAGAGAAACTGCCAAGGTTTGTGGTCAAAAAAGGAAGCATATGTAGGGCCCAGAGGGGCTTCAGTCTGATGGGAGCAGAGTAAAAAATAGAAAATTAAAAGTTAATCCTTTTCTTTTCTCTGTATGAAGATTATATTGGAATCCTCACCATGTAAGACAAGAGTGCCTCATGGAAAGAGCAATGGCTTTGGTGTCAGAGACTTGACCTCAGATCCTGATTCCCAACTTAACAGCTGTGTGTCTTTGGATAAATGACTTAATCTTCCCAACCTCAATTTTGTAGCAAGGTAAAGTATCTAATGGCTTGATGTACACAGTAAGTACTCAACAATTGTTCATTTCCCTTTATCCCTTCCTTTCACTCATGGACATGAGGGTAGAAATGCCTAGCAATTACCCTTGCATACAGATTCTAAGCTTTTAGAATAATATATTGACTTCATGCTCTACGTATTATCATTCTTGGACTGTGCACGTGTGCCCATCCTTTACTGAAAATCAGAGGAAGATCAATGGCAACAAGCATCCACTGAGCCTTCAGATGCCAGGTGCTCAGGAAAGCTAGCACTTAGCAGAGAAGGTGGGTGTCCTAGATGTCATTGTGCAGATTCAACCACTGATGAAGGACTGAGGCTCCTGGTCCTCCTACTCCCCCTGGAATCTCAGAACTGGTCAGGGTCAGAGACCAGATAGTTCAGAGTTCTGAAACTTTATGATGATTTATCCTCCATATTTATTCACCACCTGAGCCAAAAATGACTATCTTTCATGAACTTGAATTATAGTTTGACATAAAATATTTCTGTATTTATTTTTAAAAGAAAACTTTATATCACCTGCTATAAATAGAAGGAAATTATAAAAATTAGTACAATGAAAGAAGGAGAATAAAAAGAGCCTAGGTCTTGCTCTTTTTTTAAGAAAGAAAAAGAGAGCCAGAGAGAGAAGGAAGGGAGGGAGAGAAGGAAAGAGAAAAGAAGGAAAGAAGGAAAATGGAAAGGAGGAGGGAGTACAGGCAACTAGTAGATGATAGAGAGGTGTTAAAAAATATTCTGTCCCTAAAATAAGACTTTCTGTTTTTAACCAAAAAGATCAAAAGAATGAAAAGGCAAAAACCTCCATACTGTGTGATTCAGTGTCATACAGTGTCCTGTTTCTCCCACATCTCATGAACAAAATCTATGTTTGGGAAAATGCAGACCCAGATCCACATTTTGCACATGGGAGACTGAAGTCAGGTCTGAGGATCTCCAATTCAAGTCCAGCTGCACAGAAATGAGCTGATGTCCTCTCTGCTACCTTTCCAAGTAAGCACAGAAGCCTAAGGGATACTTCTCTCAAATCTGCCTGTGTCATCCCATAATTATTTATTGGCAGCTCTGGAGCCTTGAGGTAAAAGTCTTTTCATTATTTATAGAAGCACAGTTTTTATTATAAAAGTAACATAACCACAGCCCCTCACTTGACCAAAAAAAAAAAAAAAAGAGAGATGAAAAAGCTACCCACGATTCCACTGCTCTGGCTCATTGGTATATTTTCAGTTAGCATTTCTTTTATGCATTTATTTCCATAAGTGCAACCACAATATACCTACCTTTTTTTAGCATCTTGAATGGTCTTGTCCAATCTCCTGATATAATCTGTGCCTGTTCATAGAAAAAGCCTTGGGAAAGAACTGAGTTTCCTCTCTGATTACTTTCCTGTCTGTCCCTCAGTTCCTTCATTTGCAAAACGTGAGAAATACTATCATACTTGCTCCCTGGGCAGTTGTAAGGGTTCCCAGAGAGAGTATATGTGAAATACTTGGAAGGATCTGACTTGTACATACCTTTTGCACATCATCCCCTGCAGTTTCTTCCTATTTGTAGGCCTATTCAGCATCATCATTCTGCAAAACTCCTATTTGTCAAAGCCCTATTCAGATGTGCTCTCTTACAGGAAACCTTCCCTTCTTCCTGAAATGCTCTCCTATATTATGCCTGAAGCCTATCCATGCATCTAATGTGTTTAGTATATGGACTCTAAATACGCAAGTGTGATACAAATACATTTATTGGTCAAAAAATTACAGATGAAGTTAAAACTTCTGAAAGTTTTAACCACCCTTCTCCATGCCCACCAAGAAAATAACTTAGTTGTTTCCACTACTCATCTTCCAAGCTAACCACCAAGTTGACACAGATTTATAATGTCTCTCACACAACTGTGTCACACTCAACGTATCATTTTCCCATTCAGTGTATGTCTCAGAAACCTAAGCATATTAGAACATATAGATTATCTAATTCTAACTACTGCTTGTCACAATTTATTTAGCTACTTCTCAACATATATGCTGCTACATCCTTGTACATGCCTTCCTAGGCAATTTTCATTTGTTTGCTTACCCACTAGTTAGACTGTGAGTCCTTTGGGGATAGGATCGACATCTTATTTATCTCAGCAGTCCTTTAATTTAGCAGAGTGCCTGTTACACACAAAATGCCCAATAAGTAGTTGGTGAACAAATATTCACCAACTTATGAAATGAATAAATGAATAAGGAGAAAATCAAGGGACCCCTCCAGAATCTAGATACAGAAACGAGAAGGCTTTCCTGATCTTTCTTCCCAAAACATTGACCTTGAAGATTTGGAGCATGGTTAGTTTTCCACACGGGGCATGGCCAGGCACCCTCAGTGATTTTAGAAGAGTACAGCTGCTTACAGTAAACAGACTGCCTGCCCCATTTACCAATTCTTGTGCAAGTGCCCAGAGCCCTTAGGCACAGGCAAAGGGGATTTAAATAAACCTAGGAAATAAATAAATAATTGCTTCGAAATAGCCAAATGGGATATTTCCAGTAAACCATTTCCCTACATGAGAGAAGGAACATGAGGGGGAAAAATGCCCAAAGCAGCAAATTTATAAAGAAGCTATAAAGTTAACAGAAATAGGAGGTTTGCAGAGAAATATGCTGCTTTAGCATCCCATCTTCAGGGTATTCCTGGAGTTTTCGTTTCTTTTATGAGGCAGTCATGAAGTTGGAAACATAAACAACACTTTAAATCATTATTTAGCAAGAGAGGAGCAATTTATTTGCTTAGACAAGCCTGATTGCTGCCATGATAATGTCGCTTGTTCATTTGTTCTCTCTCTCCAAGAAGCTGGAAATATTTGATAGATTGTTACAGTCTGTGCATTTACCATGGCACACCGTTACATCAGATTATTTAATGGAGGGTTCCATTTCACGGTTGAGACAGCACTTCCTGCCTTTATTTGTGCTCTCTCTTCAACTCCGTCTTTCCTAACTAGCTCTACTGATTTCTCAGCTCTCAGCCCAGCATTACGTCCTCCAGAAAGTCCTCAGCACCATGGAGAAGTATATTGTATGGACTATCAGCTCCATGCACTGCATGTGTGAGACTGTCAGCTACACAAGACACTGAGTCTCACTTTTGGAATTCATAAAATAGGGAGAATACTGGCAGCCCCATCATAAAGTTCATGTAAAGATTAGACGTTTATAAAGTACTTGCCAATAGCCACTGCCCAAGAAATTACAGTCATAGTAATAATAATTGTTATTATACTTTTCATCACCTGACATTCTCTCTATCAAAGACAAGCTGAGGTCTCTTTCTCTATACCCACAGCATCCTGTGAATGCCTCATTGTGACTTTTATTATATTGCCTTGTTGTCATCTACATACCTGCATTTCCCCCTAGCTGTGCTCTTCCAGAGAGCCTACTTTCTCCATGAATTTCAACAAAATTCTGACCTTTAGTAATGTCTATGCATTTTCTCTTCTCTATTTTATTTTATCTGCACAATGAAGCTAGAGATTAAGCTGGGTAACTTTTTAACTTTCTTTAGATGCAAGAGAAAATGAAGTTCAAAGAGGCAGAGTGACTTCATCAGGGTCCCCCAGGTTTGATGAAGTCCAAGTCCTGACTGAATCTCTCTACACCACAAAATAACCTTCTTATTATCCCTTAACACACTGGCCATCTTAATTCCTTGTTTGCTAAAAGGGCAAAAGAAAACCCTATTATAAACTGAGAATATGGCCGGGTGCAGTGGCTCACGCCTGTACTCTGAGCACTTTCAGAGGTCGAGGTGGGCGGATCACCTGAGGTCAGGAGTTTGAGACCAGCCTGGCCAGCTGGCCAAGATGGTGAAACTCCGTCTCTACTAAAAATATAAAAAAAATTAGCCGGGCATGGCGGCGGGAGCCTGTAATCCCAGCTACTCGGGAGGCCGAGGCAGGAGAATCGCTTGAACCCGGGAGGCGGAGGATGCAATGAGCCGAGATTGCGCCACTGCACTCAAGCCTGGGCAAAAAGAGCAAAACTCTCTCAAAAAAAAAAAAAAAAAAAAAAAAAAAAAGAATATTTCATTCAGCCTGATCAGAACAAAAAGGGAGAATTGAAGTTAGCAAGTTAGCAGTAACAAACACTTACATATCACTTACCAGGTGCCAAGCACTGTTTTAAGCACTTGACAAATGTTAGCTCACTTAATCCTAATCAAAGCCCCAGGAGTGAGCACTATTATTATCCCTATAGTATAGAGGTGGAAACAGAGACACTAAACACCTTACCAAAGTTTACACTGCCAGGAAGTGGCAGAGCTAGGATTCAAACCCAGGTGTCTGGATCCACAGCCTGTTCTATTAACTGCCATTAACATTACAACTCCATGAAATGTACATATCAAAAATATATATCTGCATGTAAGAGAAACACTTCCTAGCTCTCTCTTGGGTTTCTGAGAATTACAGCTACTATTCTGGGAAAGGGTACTGATGAAATTTTAGTCATTAGATACTTTTCTTCTTTTCATTGGAAAAGAATCCAGAATCCATATTAGTGGCTTCCAAAAGCTGATCCATGGACCTTTTTTAGTCTATAAGTTTATAATATATATATATGAGATATGAGATATATATGAGATAGTATTCTCTTTCCAAGTAAGTATAGGAATAAGCATATAAATATCCTATTAAAGTTAGTTCACCACCACCACATCTCTAATTGAAAATGAAAAGTGACTAGAGCTCTGCTTCCTTTGTATTAGCTTCTAGGGAAAGCTCAAGACCCTCTCTGGCCCACTCTGAATTTCCCAATTTAACACAATGAGCAAAACAAAGTGAGAGCTCAAATTCTAACCAAATTTGTTAAGCTATTTCATTTAATAGCAGCACTCCAATATCCTTACTTGTCTTTCCACTGCAATATGCTCAGTCCCTGTGGTTCACCTGGGGCTGCACCTCTTTCAGTCCCACCAGAATTGGGCACAGGCTCCTGCCCCAGCCAATCAGCAGATTACTTCTACTCCCTGCCACAGTGATTGGCTGAAGAACAAGACCCAGCCGAATTACTTAGTTTAGAGGCAATAAGAGACAGATGTTGCTGGTACTGTTGGGAAAGAGGTATTTGTCTTCAGTGGAATGGCTTATGGCTAGGCCATAATCCCAGGTGTGCTGGTGTGTCCGGAATTGGTGGGTTCTTGGTCTCACTGACTTCAGGAATGAAGCCGCAGACCCTCGCGGTGAGTGTTACAGTTCTGAAAGATGGTGTGTCCGGAGTTTGTTCCTTTTGATGTTTGGACGTGTTTGGAGTTTCTTCCTTCTGGTGGGTTTGTGGTCTCACTGGCCTCAGGAGTGAAGCTGCAGACCTTTGCAGTGAGTGTTACAGTTACAGCTCATAAAGGTAGTGTGGACCCAAAGAGTGAGCAGCAGCAAGATTTATTGCAAAGAGTGAAAGAACTAAGCTTCCACAGTGTGGAAGGGGACCCAAGCGGGTTGCCACTGCTGGCTGGGGCAGCCTGCTTTTACTCCCTTATCTGGCCCCACCCACATCCTGTTGATTGGTCCATTTTACAGAGAGCTGATTGGTCTGTTTTACAGAGAGCTGATTGGTTTGTTTTGACAGGGTGCTGATTGGAGCATTTACAATTCCTGAGCTGGACACAAAAGTTCTCTAAGACCCCACTAGATTAGCTAGACACAGAGCACTGATTAGTGCATTTATAAACCTTGAGCTAGACACAGGGTGCTGATTGGTGTGTTTACAAACCTTGAGCTAGACACAGAGTGCTAATTGGTGTATTTACAATCCTTTAGCAAGACATAAAAGTTCTCCAAGTCCCCACTAGATTAGCTAGATACAGAGTGCTGATTGGTGCATTTACAAACCTTGAGCTAGACACAGAGTGCTGATTGGTGTATTTACAATCCCTTAGCTAGACATAAAGGTTCTCCAAGTCCCCACTAGACTCAGGAGCCCAGCTGGTTCACCTAGTGGATCCTGCACCGGGACCACAGGCTGAGGTGCCCGCCAGTCCCGTGACGTGCGCCTGCACACCTCAGCGGTTGGGCGGTCCATGGGACTGGGCACTGCAGAGCAGGGGGCGGTGCTCGTTGGGGAGGCTTGGGCTGTGCAGGAGCCCACAGCTAGGGGGAGGCTCGGGCATGACGAGCTGCAGGTCCTGAGCCCTGCCCCGTGAGGCGGCAGCTGAGTCCTGGCAAGAATTCGAGCACAACGTTGGTGAGCCAGCACTGCTGGGGTACCCAGTGCACCCTCCGCAGCTCCTGGCCCAGGTACTAAGCCCCTCACTTCCCCGGGGCCAGTGGCGCAGGCCGGCTGCTCCAAGTGAAGGACCTGCCGAGCCCATGCCCACCCGGAACTTGCACTGGCCAACGAGTGCAGTGCACAGCCCCGGTTCCCACCCATGCCTCTCCCTCCACACCTCCCCGCAAGCAGAGGGAGCCAGCTCCAGCCTCAGACAGCCCAGAGAGGGGCTCCCACAGTGCAGTGGCAGGCTGAAGGGCTCCTCAAACATGGTCAGAGTGGACGCCGAGGCCGAGGAGGCACTGAGAGCGACCGAGGGTCACCAGCATGTTGTCACCTCTCACTGGTAGCAGTCTTGCCTCCAGGGGAAGAGAGTCTGACAGAGAATGGAGCCTACATGGAGAAAAGCAGAGCCAAGGGACAAGGAGACAAATAGATTCCTGACAACATCACTTGAGCCTCTGGACTCAACCTGGTTGGAAAGGTCTTCAGCAATTCTTTAATGAAGAAAAACAGAAAGGCCAACCCCATGGAATATCTTCTATAAATGGGACATGTATTTAGCCCTAAGTTAATGAACTAGGAAATAGTGTGTGGTTATTATTTTATACTGTGGGGGCATAATGTATTTTACATATTTCATAGTCTTTATTTTCTGGGTCAGGCTAAAACAAGGCTAAAGGCTTAAAATACACAGTCGAATTTTGTGGGGCTCAGTGGCCTAGTTGTACAGCACATGAACAGATTATAAAAACAATCTCTCAGGAGACTTTTGGCTCATCTGTGGACCATTTCTCTATTTCCAAGTGGATTGGGTGGACCTTGGGTTGAGACATTGGTGTCTCACAGGATGCATGGGCTCCTCCCCCAGCTCACTGGGCACTCTGTCATGGGCTGGCTCCAACCTGGCAAAACATAATGGCTGCCCTTAAGGTACTCAAAGAGGGTGATCTCAAGCTCTCCCCTACCCATTATCTACCAAAATTTTGACAGAAGGAAACTTTATTGAGGAAGGATTTTGTGAAGTGCAGTTCATCAACTCTCCCTGGTAGTCAAAGATGGACCTCTTAGACCAGATAACATCATTATAAAGACATGCATTTGTGGCTGGGCCCCATGGCTTATGCCTGTAATACCAGTACTTTGGGAGGTCGAGGTGGGCAGGCAGATGGATCATTTGAGCTTAAGAGTTTGATACCAGCCTGGGCAACATGGTGAAAACCTGTCTCTACCAAAAATACAAAAAATTAGCTGGTGTGGTGGTGCGCATATGTGGTCCCAGCTACTCAGTAGGTTGAGATGAGAGGATTACTTGAGCCTAGGAGGTGGAGGGGGCAGTGAGCCATGAGTGCACCACTGCACTCCAATCCGGATGACAGAGTGAGACTCTGAAGAAAAAAAAGGCATGCTTTTGTATTGCCCTCCAAAAAAGCTGCCTTCATTGAACTGCAAGAAGGGGAGCAGCATACAATGAAGGTCTGGATCAGGAAAAGCTGCAAAAAGATCCATTCACTGTGAGGATGACCCCTTTGAAGCTGCTGTGGAAGATACTACTCCTCCTGATATCATTTTAAAAGAAAACTCCTGGGAAAACTTCTGAATGGTTATGGTTTTACTGAGCAATGGGATGCTTTGTTTTTGTGGTCTCTTCCAACCATGATACTTTGTGTTTCTGATGTGTTCCTTTTGTTGTGTTGCCAGCTTAGGCAGACAGCTTGGCTGAGCCACCTGCAGAGAAAGTGTGCTGGTCACGGAAGGCTCACTCCTGCTCCATTTAGGTTTCCATTTTAGTTTTCCTTTCAGGCTTGGCTCCCACCATTAATGTTATGTATCACTATAGGCTACTCAAGTTCTTTCTGGAAGAAGGCCTCCTATAAAACAGTAAGAGAATGCTTAAAAACATAGTTATAGAGAGACAGCTGGGCCCTGTGGGCTAGTGATAAGCAAACAGCCCTCTTGGAGAATTTTATTTCTATCTGGACCTTTATATGCCCCACTGTGATCTGAAGGGTTATCATCACTATATCTAATACAAGTGGGAAGGACAGATGAAAGTATTCTTCTCTTAAGAAGTCCATTAGTCCTTTCTCATCTTCTGGATCCTTCTTAGACAATTCTGTAGAATCTTTGTGTTGGTGTGGATCTCAGAGTGAGCTTGCCCTTTGTTTTTCTCCTGATGGGGAGGATCATGGCCACTATGTATGATCTCAGTTGGCATCATCTGCTGTTTCCATCATGAAGCCTCTGGCGATGCCCTTCAGTACACTCTTATTGGACAGGCCTGTGTCCGGAATTGGTTCCTTCCGGTAGGTTCTTGGTCTCACTGACTTCAAGAATGAAGCTGCGGACCCTCATGGTGAGTGCTACGGTTCTTAAAGATGGTGTGTCCAGAGTTTGTTCCTTCAGATGTTCAGATGTGTCCGGAGTTTCTTCCTTCCAGGGGGTTCGTGGTCTTGCTGACTTCAGGAGTGAAGCCACAGATGTTTGCAGTGAGTGTCACAGCTCTTAAAGGTGGCGCGTCTGGAGTTGTTTGTTCCTCCCGGTGGGTTCATAGTCTCGCTAACTTCAGGAGAGAAGCCGCAGACCGTCGCAGTGAGTGTTACAGCTCATAAAGGTAGTGAGGAACCAAAGAGTGAGCAGCAGCAAGATATATTGTGAAGCGCAAAAGAACAAAGCTTCCACAGCACGGAAGGGGACCCAAGCCAGTTGCCGCTGCTAGCTTGGGTGGCCAGCTTTTATTCCCTTATTTGGCCCCACCCACATCCTGCTGATTGGTCCATTTTACAGAGTGCTGATTGGCCCATTTACAATCCTTTAGCTAGACACAGAGTGCTGATTGGTGCATTTTTATGGAGTGCTGACTTGTGCATTTACAATCCTTTAGCTAGACACAGAGCGCTGATTGGTGCGTTTACAATCCTTTAGCTAGATAGAAAAATTCTCCAGGTCCCCACTCAACCCAGGAAGTCCAGCTGGCTTCACCTCTCAGGCCTAGTGGTCCTCTATCCATCATAGCATATAGACATTCAGAGAGTGACACTACTCTGGGTAAAACACTGCCCTCCTTCTCACTTTTGTCTTCATTCCTAGCTGTTAAGAGGTCAGCCAATCCATTTCACCACACTCATCAGTAGAACATTTCCACCATTTCTGGAAAAGCACCTTTCCACTTCTTCAGAGAGGATTTTACAAAGGCACTTTTGCATCCCTTTTCAAAATCTACCTACCTATCCATTCAAACTTGGGCATATATTTATGGAAGGTTTTCTGTGTGTCAGGAACTGTGCAAGGGAGATTAAAAACCCCACTTACTCCCCAGGAGTTTGACTTACAGCAGAAAATGAGGTTCGTTTCCAAAAGGCAAGGACAGAAAGACTTGGAGATTAGATGTGGGCACTACTCCTGGCTCTACGTCTAGCTATCAACTGTAGACAGGTCACACTTTCTTGGCTTCAGTGACTGAGTCTATAAAATGAGGGTAATAATGATTCCTTCACTGAGTTAAGATAAACTAACATTACTAATCACCTACTATGCACCAAGTACTGGTATGTAGGTACTGATGTTTTCCCCATATTACAAAAGAAGAAACTGAGGCACAGAGGAGACAGGCCCAAAGTCGTGACATCAATAAATGTGAGCTCGAGGATTTGCACTTAGGTTATGTGACTCCAGAAATAATCTACTCTCCTGCAGCTCCTGGAACACAGTGGCCCTCAAGCACATGTGTTTGCATTTTCCCTCTGCTTCGTTTTCCTCTGCTTTATACATTTATTCTCGTCCCCTCTCCTCTCCTCAGTGTGCTTACAGAAAAGGTCTATGAAAGACACATTGCATGTTTCTAACCATTCAGTTTTCTCTTGGATTCGTCTTCACCGGTACTAATAGCACACAGCACTCAGAGAACCCAACCATGATCGATTTTACAGTGACCTGGAAATTTCCTCCATCTATTCCTGGCCCTGGGGCAGAACCTCACAAAAATTTACTGTAGAAGATAAGCTTCTCCTCTACTCTGAAAGCCCCTGGAAAATCCCATAGGCTTCATCTGTTACCCACATTCTAAAGTTCAAGTGCATAAATAGCCCAGGTGGAGAAAGCAGATGGGAGCTATTATCTATTAAGAAGATGTAGGAGGTGGGTTTTGGAAGGCCAAAGCTCCTGAATCTTTAGGACTCTGCTACTAAGTGTGACTCAGTGATCAACATCACCTGGGAACTTGTTAAAAATTCAGACTCTCAGGACTTACCCTAGACCGACTGATTTGGAATCTGCATTTAAAACTGACTCATGTGCCCATGGAAGTGTGAGCACTGCTGCTTTAGGAAGAGGTAGGAGGATGTGTGAAATGAGCAGGAAAGTGCATGTTCTCCCTATAAACTGGTGATAGAGAGTAGATGTGCTCGACTTTACACAAATGAGTGATTGGTGAGTAAATAGTACAGAAATTACAGGGGACTTTAAGAAACATTAACAATTTAAAAATACTGCTTGCATAGACAAATTAGAAACACAGGCAATGCATAAACTGAAGTATATCAACCTGCACCCTGAGGATGCTACTACCATGATCATGAAACTGTTGGATATATTAATGCGTTTGTCATATGATATTTTGTTTATATGTGTTTGTCTCTTCAAGATTGTGGATCTCCTTGAGGTAAAAGACTTTATATTATTTCTCTTTGCATTCCTAAAAGCTGATAACAAATGTTTTAATAATAAATGAGGCCACGTATGGTGGCTCATGCCTGTAATCTCAGTATGTTGAGAGGCCAAGGCAGGATCACTTGAGGTCAGGAGTTTGAGACCAGCCTGGCCAACATAGTGAAACCCCATCTCTACTAAAAATACAAAAATTAGTTGGGCGTGGTGGCATGTGCATGTAGTCTCAGCTATTCGGGAGGCCGAGGCAGGAGAATCACTTGAACTGGGGAGACAGAGGTTGCAATGGGCAGAGATTGCACCATTGCACTCCAGCCTGGGTGACAATGAGACTGTCTCAAAATAATAATAATTAATAAAAAAGACTGGTTCAGCAATGGTGAAGTAAGGACCTCCTAAAGTCCTCTCTTCCATAATAGCAACAGAAAGCATAATAAACTTTTTCAGATCTCTAAAAGTTAAACACAATTTGGAACAAGCTGTTTTTTTTAATTGGCTGAATTGGTAAGAACAATGAGCTTTGTTGCATTTTAATTTGCTTAATCCTATTCCTCCAATGCCCCCTCCCCCCCACCTCATGATAGCCTTAAAAACCAATGGCTCCAAAAATCACAGTGAAAATAAGCAGCCTATAAGTCTCTGGAGGAGACAGAATGGAGCTCCTCCAAAGCCCACTTCCCAGGTAGCTGTCATCAGTTGGTCTGTCTGGTGATTCCCTGAAAAAATTTCACTTGCAGGACTTGTCTATATTTGACCTGACTCAGAACTTTCCCAAAGAGGGTAGACTTTTCCCTCAGAGAAGTTTGTTGAAAACAAGCAGTGGCCATTGTTAAACACTGCAGGTGCCTGAGCTAGCAATATGAGTTGGGGAAAATAAGAAGTTAAGCAAAAAACTTAAAAGGAAAATCTGTGCTACGGGATTTTCCTACATATTCCTGGGAACCTAGAAGACCAAGTGCATATCTTGTGTAGGGCTGGGCACATGCCTAGAGATAAATGCATACCCAATAAAGACCTGAGAGAGCCCTAAGCTCTCACCTTTTGATGATTTTAAGACTCTAAGTAAGATGTGAAGACAAAGATGAGTTATAAACTAGCTGCCTGAGCATTAAAGTTATGCCCTGTCATGCACACAGAGACCTTTATCAAAGACTGAAAGACTTATTGGTCCCAGGAATTTAAGACAATTCCTGTCCAATAATTAGCTGACCATTAAACTAACTGAACACAGACGTAAGTGGGCACACATGAAAATGAATACAGACCTTACAGTATTAATTCAGAAAATTCATTTAAAAATTACATAAACAACAACGAACCCTGGGGGATCTAATTTCTAAAGTTGACACATTTTATTTAAAATGTCCAGTTTCAAAAACAATGAGCTATGCAAGGAACAAAATGTATTACCTATACCCAAGAAAAAGAAAACAAACAAACAAACCAAAAAAACAGTCAACAGAAAATTGTCAAAAAAAAATTGTCTGTGAGGAAGCCCAGATGTAGAACTTTCTAGACAAAGATTTTATGCCTACTATCTTACATATGTACAAAACACTAAAGGAAACCACATACAAGAACTAAAGAAAATATGAAAACAATGTCTTACCAAATATGTTATATTGACAAAGATAGAATCTGTACGTAAAAAATAAAATAAAAAATAAAGTGAAATGAAAAATTCATGAGAAGTCAACATTATGCTTGAGCTGGAAGAATAAAAATAAGCCAACTTGAAGATAAGTCAATTGAGATTATTCAAATTGAGGAATAAAAAGAAAAAAAGAATAAAAAAAATGAATAGAGCCCTAGAGACCTGAGAGAAACCATCAGTGTAGCAACATATGCACATGGAAGTTCCAGAGGGGAGAGGAGTTAAAGGAAGGGTCAAAAGTATTTGAAGAAATATGGCTGAAAACTTCCAAAATTTGATGAAAAATATTCATCTAAACACCCAAGAAAGTTAACTAAATCCAAGTAGATAAACTTAGTGAATCAGAGCTAGATACCACATAATAAAACTCTCAATAGGCAGAAACTGAGAATTTTGAAAGCAAAAAGAGAGAAACAACTAATCATATATAAGTGGTCCTCAATAAGATTAACAGTTGATTACTTATCAGAAACCAAGGAGGCCAGAAGAGTGTAGGATGACATATTTAAAGTGCTGAAAGAAAAATACTGTAAACCAAGAATTCTACATTTAGGAAAACTATTCTTCAAAAATGAAAGAGAAATTAGGGCATTTCCAGATTTAAAAACAAAACAAACAAACAAACAAAAAATTTGCTGCTTGCAGACCTCCACTACAAGAAATATTGAAAGGAGTCTTTTAGGATGAAAGGAAAGGAAATTAGACAGTAAATCAAATCCACATAAGGAAATAATGACATCGGTGAAGGTGACTACATAGTTTACATATACAAGATATTAGAAATGTATTTTTTGTTTGTAGCTTTTTTTTTCTATCTGATTTAAAAGACAACCCATGAAGAAATAATTATAAATGTTTGTGAGCATGCAATGTATAAAGATACACTTTTTATGATAATGGTAGCACAAAGAAGAGAAGAGAGAATGGAGCTATATAGGAGCAAAATTTTTTTGTAAACTATTAAAATGAAATTGATATTAATCTGAACTAGATTATGATAAATTAAAAGAATTTATTTTAATCCCCAGAAAATAACTTTAAAAAGTAGTTTAAAGAAAGGAGAATTAAAGCAGTGCACTAGACAATCTATTTAATACAAAAATAGACAGTAATGAAAGAATGGAGGACCAACGAAGACATTAGACATATGGAAAACAAATAGCAAAAAGACAGATGTAAGTTTTATAATATCAGTTATTACATTAAATCTAAATTGATTAAATACTCCAATCAAAAAAAAGAATTTAGAAAAATAAGAGACACAGTTTAGGGCGGGCGCAGTGGCTCATGCTTGTAATCCCAGCACTTTGGGAGGCTGAGGCAGGCAGATCATGAAGTCAGGAGATCGAGACCATCCTGTCCAACATGGTGAAACCCCATCTCTACTAAAAAAAATACAAAAATTAGCTGGGTGTGGTGGCACATGCCTGTAGTCCCAGCTACTCGGGAGGCTGAGACAGGAGAATCGCTTGAACCCGGGAGGTGGAGGTTGCAGTGAGCCAAGAGCATGACACTGCCCTCCAGCCTGGCGATACAGTGAGACTCCATCTCAAAAAAAAAAAAAAAAAGAGAGAGAGAGAGAGAGACAGTTTAGATTTAAAAACACAAAAAGATTAAATATAAACTATAGAAAAACATGTACCATCCAAATAGTAACCAATAGAGAGCTGGAGTGGCCATAATAATATCAAACAAAATAGACTTAAATACATAAATTGCTACACCAAAGGGCATTTTATAATGACAAGAGTCAATCCATTAGAAAGGCATAACAATTATAAACATGTATGCAAGTGATAACAGAGCCCCAAAACACATGAAGTAAAAAGAATCACATTCAAGAGAGAAATACACAATTTAAAAAGAATCACTGGAGATTTCAATATCTCATATTTAATAATGAATAGAATTACTAGGCAGAAATCCATAATGAAACAAAAGACTTATACAACAGTATAGTTAGACTAGACATAACAGACAACTATAGAACAATCTACCCAACAACAGCAGAATGCACATTCTTCACAAGTACACATGAAACATTTCCCAGAATATACCATATGTTGGACAATAAAACAGATTTCAAAAAGTGAAAATAATTGAAATAAGACAATATATGTTCTCTAATGACAACGGGATAAAATTAGTAATCAAAATTAGAAATTTGAGAAATTCATAAATATATGAAAATAATAATAATACATTCCTAAATCATCAAGCAGTCAGAAATAAAAATCACAAGGGAAATTAGAAAATACTTTGACATGAATGAAAACAAAAACACAACATATCAAAACTTATGAGATACAGCAGAACAAGTGCTTAGAAAAAAATTTACAGTTGTAAATGTCTATATTCACAAAGAAGAAGTATCTCAAATAAATTACCTAAACTTCCACCTTAAGAAACTGGAAAAAGAATAGCAAATGAACTGTAAAGTAGGCAGAAGAAAGAAAATAATGACTAGAGCAGAAATAAATGAAATACAGAACAGAAAAACAACAGAGAAATCAATAAAACCATAAATTTATTCTTTGAAAAGATCAACAAAATTCACAAGCCCTTAGCTAGAGTGACAAAGAAAAAGGAGGAGATGACTCAAGTTACTAAAATTTGGAATGAAATAGAGAACATTACTAGTGATCTTAAAGAAATAAAGAGAATTATAAGAAGATGCTATGAATAATTGTATGTCAAAAAATTAGATAACCTAGATGAAATGGACAAGTTTCTAGGAAGACACAAAGTATTAAAACTGAGTTAAAAAGAAACAGAAAATTTGAATAGACTTTAGCAAATAAAACTATTGAATTAGTAACAATAAAACATCCTTGCCTCATGAAAAAGTATGATCAAATGCCTTCACTAGTGATTTCTACCAAACATTAAAAGAAGAATCAACACTAATACTTCAAAAATTATTCTCCACACCAGGAAAAAGAATATTTCCCAACTCATTTTATGAGGCTAGTATTACTCTAATAACAAAATCAGATACAAATATCAAAATAAAAAAACTACAGACCAATATCCATTATGAATATAGATACAAAATGCCTTAATAAAATACTAGCAAACTAATTCAATAACAAATAAAAAAGTTTATACAACATGACCAAGTGAGATTTATCCCGGTAATGCAAAGTTGATTCTATGAAATCAATGAATGGAATACATCACATGTTAATAGAATAAGAAACATAAAACCTTCTCTTGAGTATTTCAATAAATAGAAAAAGCACTGACAAAACATACCACTTTTCATGAGAAAAATACTCAACAAATTAGAAATAGAAGGAAACATATTCAATATCTATTAAAAGCCTACAGCTAACACAGTACTTGGTAGTAAACGACTGAATGCTTTGCCCCACAAAATCAGGAACAAACAAAGCAAGGATGTCTGCTCTCATATTTCTATTCAACTTTGGACTAGAAGTTCTATTCAGGACAATTAGGCAAGAAAAATAAATAAAAGGCATCTGAACTACAAAAGAAGAATTAAACTATTTCTGTTTGCAACTGACATGATCTTTTATACAGATAATCTCAAGGAAGTCACTAAAAAACTATTAGAACCAACGAGAACCAAGACACAACATACCAGAATCTCTGGGATGCATTCAAAGCAGTGTGTAGAGGGAAATTTATAGCACTAAATGCCCACAACAGAAAGCAGGAAAGATCCAAAATTGACACCCTAACATCACAATTAAAAGAACTAGAAAAGCAAGAGCAAATACATTCAAAAGCTAGCAGAAGGCAAGAAATAACTAAAATCAGAGCAGAACTGAAGGAAATAGAGACACAAAAAACCCTTCAAAAAATTAATGAATCCAGGAGCTGGTTTTTTGAAAGGATCAACAAAATTGATAGACCGCTAGCAAGATTAATAAAGAAAAAAAGAGAGAAGAATCAAATAGATGCAATAAAAAATGATAAAGGGGATATCACCACCGATCCCACAGAAATACAAACTACCATCAGAGAATACCACAAACACCTCTACGCAAATAAACTAGAAAATCTAGAAGAAATGGATAAATTCCTCAACACATACACCCTCCCAAGACTAAACCAGGAAGAAGTTGAATCTCTGAATAGACCAATAACAGGAGCGGAAATTGTGGCAATAATCAATAGCTTATCAACCAAAAAAAGTCCAGGACCAGATGGGTTCACAGCCGAATTCTACCAGAGGTACAAGGAGGAACTGGTACCATTCCTTCTGAAACTATTCCAATCAATAGAAAAAGAGGGAATCCTCCCTAACTCATTTTATGAGGCCAGCATCATCCTGTTACCAAAGCCTGGCAGAGACACAACAAAAAAAGAGAATTTTAGACCAATATCCTTGATGAACATTGATGCAAAAATCCTCAATAAAATACTGGCAAACAGAATCCAGCAGCACATCAAAAAGCTTATTCACCATGATCAAGTGGGCTTCATCCCTGGGATGCAAAGCTGGTTCAATATAAGCAAATCAATAAATGTAATCCAGCATATAAACAGAACCAAAGACAAAAACCACATGATTATCTCAATAGATGCAGAAAAGGCCTTTGACAAAATTCAACAACCCTTCATGCTAAAAACTCTCAATGAATTAGGTATTGATGGGATGTATCTCAAAATAATAAGAGCTATCTATGACAAACCCACAGCCAATATCATACTGAATGGGCAAAAACTGGAAGCATTCCCTTTGAAAACTGGCATAAGACAGGGATGCCCTCTCTCACCACTTCTATTCAACATAGTGTTGGAAGTTCTGGCCAGGGCAATTAGGCAGGAGAAGGAAATAAAGGGTATTCAATTAGGAAAAGAGGAAGTCAAATTGTCCCTGTTTGCAGATGACATGATTGTATATCTAGAAAACCCCATTGTCTCAGCCCAAAATCTCTTTAAGCTGATAAGCAACTTCAGCAAAGTTTCAGGATACAAAATCAATGTACAAAAATCACAAGCATTCTTATACATCAATAACAGACAAACAGCCAAATCATGAGTGAACTCCCATTCACAATTGCTTCAAAGAGAATAAAATACCTAGGAATCCAACTTACAAGGGATGTGAAGGACCTCTTCAAGGAGAACTACAAACCACTGCTCAATGAAATTAAAGAGCATACAAACAAATGGAAGAACATTCCATGCTCATGGGTAGGAAGAATCAATATCATGAAAATGGCCATCCTTCCCAAGGTAATTTACAGATTCAATGCCATCCCCATCAAGTTACCAATGACTTTCTTCACAGAATTGGAAAAAACTACTTTAAAGTTCATATGGAACCAAAAAAGAGCCTGCATCGCCAAGTCAATCCTAAGCCAAAAGAACAAAGCTGGAGGCATCACGCTACCTGACTTCAAACTATACTACAAGGCTACAGTAATCAAAACAGCATGGTACTGGTACCAAAACAGAGATACAGATCAATGGAACAGAACAGAGCCGTCAGAAATAATGCCACATATCTACAACTATCTGATCTTTGACAAACCTGACAAAAACAAGAAATGGGGAAAGGATTCCCTATTTAATAAATGGTGCTGGGAAAACTGGCTAGCCATATGTAGAAAGCTGAAACTGGATCCCTTCCTTACACCTTATACAAAAATCAATTCAAGATGGATTAAAGACTTAAATGTTAGACCTAAAACCATAAAAACCCTAGAAGAAAACCTAGGCATTACCATTCAGGACATAGGCATGGGCAAGGACTTCATGTCTAAAACACCAAAAGCAATGGCAACAAAAGCCAAAATTGACAAATGGGATCTAATTAAACTAAAGAGCTTCTGCACAGCAAAAGAAACTACCATCAGAGTGAACAGGCAACCTACAAAATGGGAGAAAATTTTCGCAACCTACTCATCTGACAAAGGGCTAATATCCAGAATCTACAATGAACTCCAACAAATTTACAAGAAAAAAACAAACAACCCCATCAAAAAGTGGGCAAAGGACATGAACAGACACTTCTCAAAAGAAGACATTTATGCAGCCAAAAAACACATGAAAAAATGCTCACCATCACTGGTCATCAGATAAATGCAAATCAAAACCACAATGAGATACCATCTCACACCAGTTAGAATGGCAATCATTAAAAAGTCAGGAAACAACAGGTGCTGGAGAGGATGTGGAGAAATAGGAACACTTTTACACTGTTGGTGGGACTGTAAACTAGTTCAACCCTTGTGGAAGTCAGTGTGGTGATTCCTCAGGGATCTAGAACTAGAAATTCCATTCGACCCAGCCATCCCATTACTGGGTATATACCCAAAGGACTATAAATCATGCTGCTATAAAGACACTTGCACACGTATGTTTATTGTGGCATTATTCACAATAGCAAAGACTTGGAACCAACCCAAATGTCCAACAATGATAGACTGGATTAAGAAAATGTGGCACATATACACCATGGAATACTATGCAGCCATAAAAAATGGTGAGTTCATGTCCTTTGTAGGGACATGGATGAAATTGGAAATCATCATTCTCAGTAAACTATCGCAAGAACAAAAAACCAAACACCGCATATTCTCACTCATAGGTGGGAATTGAACAATGAGAACACATGGACACAGGAAGGGGAACATCACACTTCGGGGACTGTTGTGGGGTGGGGGGAGGGGAGAGGGATAGCATTGGGAGATATACCTAATGCTAGATGACGAGTTAGTGGGTGCAGCGCACCAGCATGGCACATGTATACATATGTAACTTACCTGCACATTGCGCACATGTACCATAAAACCTAAAGTATAATAATAATAATAATAAAATAAATAAAATAAAATAAATAATAAATAAATAAAAAATAAAACTACATAGCATTTCAAAAAAAAACTATTAGAACTAATAAAACAGCTTAGTAAAGTTACAAGATACAAGATCAATATTCAAAAAGGAACTATAGTTCTATATGCTAGCAAGAAACATTCTGAAAAAATTAAATTAAGAATACAATTACATGTACAATAGTAACAAAAACATCCCCACAGGAATAAATTTAGTAAAAGACATACAAGGCTTGTAGCTGACAACTACAAAACATTGTTGAGATTAACTTTTAAAAAGTTAAATAAATATTAAGACATCCTGTGTTCATAGACTAGAAGATTTAGTATTGTTAAGACGAAATTACTTCCCAAATTTATCTACAGAGTCAACATAATCAAATTCCTAGTTGTAGGACTTACAAAAATTGAAAACCATGATCAACTGGCTTCAATTCGATTTGTATCCTCAGTTTTCTGCCCAAACTACACAGATGGGTTTCAAATATAATGAGAAGGTTGTAGAAAATTCATGATAATGTTTTCTGTATTTTCTCTTCTATCTAAGCTTTCGGGCTAGAAGGGCTATGTCATTCCTACCCACAAGGAATATGACTATGTATTCATTCACCTAACAATTATTTACTAAACAAGGTTCTATGTGTCAAACTTTGTTCTATGAGCTGGGAACACAGTCATGAACAGAGTAGAAAATAAATCTTTCTTCTTGAAGAGCTTACATTCCAGTGGGGATACAGGTAATTAAAAAAACAAATAATAAATACATCGTATGCCATATTGGGATAAGTTCTGTAGAGAACAATTAGGCTAGATAAGAAGAGGAAGAGAGGAAGAGAGTGTCTGGTAGATGGTGAAGGCATTGGGAGTGGGTGGCTGGGGTAGGCATTAGCTGAAAAATTGAAATTCATGGTGGTATTTTCTTGCTCTCCAATCTATTCCCATGCTTGCCAATACAGCAGCTAAAATTAAGTGTTTTCTGCTTGGAACCGCCTCAGTTTTCGTTTATCAACTTCTGCTTTGATCCATCCAACACTCCATCCATCCATCCATCCATTATCCATCCATTTAATTATTAGTCCATCCAATCCTCAGTCCATCCAAACATCCATCCAACCATCCATCCAAACATCCATCCATCTATCCATCCAACCATCATCCATCCATCCAATCACATTTCATCCTCTTACTCATTCTTTTATTATTGAGATATAATTCATATAAAATAAAATTCCCTCTTTTAAAGTGTAAAATACAGTGGCTCACACAGTTGAGCAACCATCACCACTATGTATTTTCAGAGCATTTTCATCACTCCAGAAAGAAACCCCATACCAATTCACTACGCTCAACAGCCCTAATATTTAAGTCCCTACTAAGGAGGCCAGAGAAAGAAAAGAAACTGGGACTAGGAATATGCAGGCAATTCAGCTCTGTATCTGGCATTGAGAAAAGTAGGGCATTGGGTGGGATATCCTGAAACCAGGATCTGTTTGGATGTATTGGTTTCCTCTATGAAAACTGAGTTGCCTTCTTTTTGTTTTTTCATTGTCATGCCTCCTGGTGCAGCTGCCTTCACATGTGCCTGCCTCTCTACCCCAGTCAAGGCTGCGTGCCTCACCCAGTGGGGCTCTGCACTGCTAAATGAGCTTGCAGGATTCCACTCAGCTGTCCCATTCTCACTGTGCCAATGTGGCCTGAGTCTCTCATGCACCTTTTGTTCTCTGACTGGCTCACTTCCTCATCCTCAGCTCTGGGGAGCTTCCCAAATGGTGGGGAATGTTTTGAAGCTTGGAATAGAAAGGCAATATGCAGTCTTCCCTCAGCTGGCTGCAGGAAAGAGGCAGGTGGCAGAATGTGTGGGTGGCAAGCTCAGTGGGGACCAAGCTGGCAGGAGCAGACGTGACTGAGAGGACAAGGAAGAGCAACAGCAGAGACAGTCTGTGACAGGGGGCTTTGAATTTTCTGCCCACACTGTGCATCTCCATGTTTCCAGCCTTCACCTGCACAAACCCTGGATGCTGATGCCAACACCCTGCTTGGGAATGAGGCTTCTCTGCGGGTTTGCATCTAGGCTATAGAATAAAATGATTGCGTGTAGTAACAAGGCTGGAACTAGAGTGAGGTAAATGAGACACTCACTTTGGGCACAAAGTTTAAGAGGGTACTTGTGCACAAATGCTTATAACAGCATTAGTCATAATAGCCCCAAAGTGGACAAAACCCAAACATCCATAAACGAATGAATGGATAAACAAAATGTGGTATGTCCATATGATGAATTCTTACTTGGCAATTAAAAAGAATAAAGTACTGATACATGCTACAATGTGGATGAACCTTGAAAACATTATGGTAAGTGAAAGAGGTGGGACACAAATGGACAATTTCATCATATTGTACCATATGATATGATAGCATCTATGCAAATGTCCATAATAGGCAAATCTACAGAGACCAAAAGTAGATTAGAGGTTACTTTATGACGCCACTAATTCAGGGGATGGAGGAGTGATACCCAAAGGGTATGGAGTTTCTTTTGGGGGTCATAAAATGTCTAAATTTGACTTTAGTTATGGTTAAACAACTCTGTGAAGATAATTTTTAAAAACATTGAATTGTATACTTTAAATGGGTGAACCGTATGGTATGTGAATTATATCTCAATAAAGATGTAAAAAACAAATTTAAAGATCTCAGCAATCAAGGTAAATAATATTTTAATGCAATAACATCTCGATGAAGGTGTCAGGGAGGGCTTTAATAAGCAAGAAACCTCTGAGCTGAGCGGTTCGGAATGACAAGGTTAGGGAAAAGGCATCACAGTTAGTGGAAATAGTGTGTATAAAGGTAAAGAGGCAAGAAGGGGTAGGCCACAGTGAAGGAGTGGAATTTCTTACAGCAGTTTTTTTTTTCTACCATGATATACTCTTGAGGATGGAGACATGAGCTAAGGAGGGTGGGATCAAAAAACAGAAGGCACTTTGGGTCCCCTATGACACCATGACACTGTTACACCCGTCTTGGACAGACATAAGAGAAAAAGAAACATCCATCTGCTTTGTTAGTTGGGTTTTCTGTTTTATATGTTGAAGACTAAGTCTAACTGAAACACCGGCACTCACCATTTACTGAGTTCTTACTATGTGACATTGATCTGCTAAATCCTTTAGATGAATTGACTCATCAATGAGTCTATGAGTGGGTACAGCCATTGTTCTCATTTCAGTCAAGGGACCTGAAGCTCTGAGGAATTAAGCAACGGTCCCAGATTCCATGGTTACTAGGAGGTAGATCTGGAATTTAATCTCCGTCTATCTGACCCCAAAGCCAAAACTCCCACCACTGCTCTGTAACTGTCTCCCACTGAGTGCAATTAAGCTGGCGTCACACACTCTTTCCTGTTGGCTGGCGCTGGCCTCATTGTAGTTTAGATGGTAAGCTTGTGTCTGATTGCAGAAAACCACTCATCCTGGATGCTCCAGCTCTTACAGCTTTGTCCCTGGCATCTGCCTGGTAACCTATCCACTCCTAGGCAGTGATCTCAGACTCTATGTGCTTTCTTTGAGCCCCCTCTTAAGGGCTGACTTCCTGGAGCCTGAATCCCATCTCCGGGCCTGGGCATCTCTGATGCTGACGGCTCCACCCTACAGCCCCATTACTATCCAGTTCCCTGAAGTGTGGGCAAGCACTGTCCCAAGGTCACCGGTCCATCAGGCTACTGCTAAGGTTGCCTCCTGAGGCTGGGGCTGGATGAGCTGGTCCATTACTCAAAATGGCCAGAAGCAGATGAAGCCAGAGTCCACCTAAGCAGACTCTAAAATTTAAATCCACCATAAGGAACAAAGAAAAACTTGTGGACCAAAGTCAAAAGAGATAAGTGACTGCAGAAACAGAGAAGATGGGGGAAGCAAAATCAAAAAGAAGTAAAACAACCCAGAACCTTTGCAGTGGGGATGTAGAGGCTCCTTCTTCATAAGTGGCTCAGGTTAGAACAGCAGCCTCAGTGCTTGGCCAGCCTGTGGGAACATCTATGACTTCATCTTGGGCTCCCAGTGTTGATCCTTCACTCTGTCTCACTCCTTGGACACAGTGCATTCTTACTTGACTGAAGATCTCCAGCTCTTCGGGTCACCCTGAGCCACCTCTTGTCTCACCCTGTGACCCCAGCCTCTTTACTCCACCCAGTTCTCCTTACGTAACCTGAGAGCTTACTATGTGTTAAGCACAAAGTCCAGCAACTTCACAGTAGCTAATGTAGCCCTCACTAGGATCCAACAGGGTAAATATAATCATCCCAGCCTTGGACACTGAGGTACAGTCCAGTGACTTGCTCAAGTTGACCCAGCTAGCAAGTGGTGAAATTGGGATTCAAATTCAGGTTTGCCTGCCTTTAAAGCCTATGCTTTTGATCATTAGGGAGTACGTGCTATTTCATTTCTGTCTTCAGGTCTCCCCCAGGTCAGCCACTGCATGACACACTTAGTTCCTGCCACAGTTACTTGGCCACAGGTTGTTCAAAGGTCTGGGCTGGAATGGCCCCAGGTAACTGTTCACTATTGAGCTGTGCAGAATAGAGACAGAGCCCCACTTCACCAGCCCTCAGCTATCAGGAGGGGCTACATATTGGGGTCATCTCCCCAAACCCTCCTGGCCATTTCTGGTTGTGAAAATACCTGGAGCTCACTAAGGCTGTTGTGCAGTGAGTGTAGTGGGCAGGCATGAGATGGGCCTATTGGGAGAATCGACAGGAAGAAATGGAACTTTCAGACAGACAGTGGCCTCCAGGCAGGGGTTCCTACTTGAAAACCGTATCAGAATCTTCTGTAGGACTTCATAAAACACTACACGTGCCAGGAGTCCCACCCTAGAAATTTAGATGCCATGCAGGTCTGGGCAGGAGAGCATTTAAGTGAAAGGACAGCAGATCTCATTTGTTTGGCTTTAAATTCATGCTCTACCTCTGTCTAGCGGAACAGCCTTGGGTAAGTTATCTCACTTCTCTGTGCTCAGGTTCTTCATCTATATTTCAGGATAATAACTTACAGGGTTTTTGTGAGGGTTAAAGAAACTTAGAAAATAAGCTGACCCTAAGTAAGCACGTAAGGGGGTGAGTTGTTATAATCATTTACTAGCTCTAGCTGTAAAATTCTTCGTAAGTTCGTTGAGAACTATGGCAAAACAAAAAAGCAGGCATAGTAGAAAAACCCAGGCTTGGGCTTAGACAGACCTGTGAGTTGTGTGACCTTGGGCGAGCCACTTAACCTCTCTGAGCCACAACTGTCCCACCTGTAAAATGGGAATAGCTAACATGTAGGGCTACTAAAAGGACTGATGGTAATAAAGGTACAGTTCCTGGCATAGCGCCCAGCACATAGTAGGTGCTCAACAAATCACAGGTAATATTGTTAAGGCATTCTAGAATAGCAGCTTAGCTAATTTCAACTGGGTGTGGTGGTTTTAAAATTTGAGTAACCATTTATCTGCTTTGCCTAGATGAAATAGGTCCTCTGCATTTCCAAACAGGAAATTCATATTTGCTTGTAATGGCAAGGCCATCCACCATCAACCAGTATGCTTAGAACTTCAGGTGGGAAGTGTTAATGGTGCAACTTTAATTCCTTGGCAAAGAGTCTACCCATCACTTCCAGGTTTTCCCAGCACACTAAACTCCAAGGGAAGGAAAAACCACGGCATTATTCACAGAACCCACTGCTTCTACAGGGTTTGTTTCCTGATGTTTCTAGCTGCTCCTCCTGAGCCCTAGACAATGTCTGGGACACAGAGACAGTTGCTATGGAGATGGGGGTTTTCCCACAGGGACAGCCAATAATAACCTGTTGTTCAGAGAGGCTTATGTGTCACACACTCTGCATCAGTATGGCAGATTTTAGCAGTGAAACACGTAAATCGTTCAAATTGACGTCATAGCACATCAAGGCTGGCCCCTGTGTCTACCACTCATATAGAACTTAGCTCATCCAGCTTTAAATGGCCTTATGTGTCAATCTGTCTTAAATCCCCCCTCCTTTTTTTCCTCCCTAGAACAAAGGGACAAATGAAACACCCATATACACACTTTCTGTCAGTGTGTTTTTCTCTCCATCCTCTGTCTTCATTTAAATGGTAAGCTCCTTGAACTTGGGGAATTCACCTTTCACTTCCCTCGCTTTCCTACAGTCCCCTGGTGGCAGGCAAGATAGAGCAGAGAGAGTTAGGCTGCCTCCTTCAGCCATCACATAGCAGCTGTGGACCACTGCCAGGCAATTCATCTCTTAGAGCCATGGATTTCTCCTGTAAACGGGGAGTTAAATGTAGTACCTCCCAAAGTGTAGTTAGGAATGAATGATACCATTTATGCAAAGTGCCTTTCAGTTAGTAAGACCTCATTCAATGCTGTCTCAAAATCATTATTTACAGAGTCAAAGCATTTGTTGATTGACTTGATTGGTGGACGGATTTCTCAGGATATGTTATTTGTAGAGGCAGAACAGAAAATTATCAAAAGCGTAAATGATGGAAGACTAATAGTCTCTTGGCCACCTCAGGGGATTGAGGCAGATGTGGGTAGGGGACAAAAACCAGCATCTCTTCTAAGCTAGGAGCCAAGAGCACATCTTTTCTAGTAATATGTCACAAGTCGCTCTGTAAATGAGATATTATAGTCTCTGTTTTGCAGATGGGAAAATGGGAAAAGGCTAGACAGCAAGCTCATCACAGCCTGTTTTTTATACTTTTTGGACACTCATACTGCTAATCCCAGCCTGCCTTGCATAGGTGTGGCCAAAGGGATGAGAAGGAATGTGCTCTGTTTGGATCCAGTGCATCAAACCTGCTACACACACCTCCCCACACTCTTTCCCCTTCAGACAGAAATCAGAGGGTCCCAGAGGCCGAGAGTAGGGTTTCTCAAACTGGAGCTGCATCAGAATCTCTGAAGGCCATGTGAAAGCCCAGATTTCTGGAACCCACTCCAGACTTTCTGATTCAGCAGGTCTGGAGTGAAGCTGAAGAATCTTCCTGTCTAGCAAGCTTCCCAGGTGATGGTGTTGGTCGAGGACCACAGTTGGAAAACTTCTGTTCTAGGGCATGGCAGAGCCACAGGATGAAAAGTACCTGGGTCCCTGAATCACCATACGGTGTAAAGCCTCCCACTGAGTTTCGTATCTAAAAATTTTTCTTACATATCAGAAATTTCAAGATTTATTTATTATAACTGCTAGCAGGACTCTAGAAAAGGAAGGCTAAAGAAAACATTTTCTCCATGTGAAAATGGGTGGCTTTACAGAAAAGGCTCTGAAGGGAAGGAAGGAACCCTGGGTTTCATATCCAGACCTCATCACCTCAAATCCTTCAGTAAGCACCAATATGATTTCCATTGACTGCAGTCATAATAACAAGTGCCACCTTCAAATTCCACTAAACATAAAAAAAATGGCTATAATCCATTACTAGAAAAAGTGGCAAAGAAAAAATTGCCCATTTAACCAAGGCCCCTAATTATGTTAAACCTTCAACACTCGAATTCAGGCATAATTCTTCCTCCTGATTCCCATGGCCATTATCTGGACTCTAGAGTAAACATTGTGACTGAAAGGTATTGCCCACGTCCTCTGTGCCAGGCACTATTTAAGGTCTTTGCAAGTATCCTGGCACTTAATCCTAACATGTATTTCCTGGAGGTGTTGCAATGGTTTCTGCTGACAGCTTGCAGATTAATCTTCTCAAACCAACACTTTGAACATGTCACTCTCCTAATCAAAACCTCAGGGCCTCTTTATGGCCTACAGTGCAAAGTCTAAACTACTCAGCATGATCTTAAATTCTCTCCAAAATCTCATACATAACTACTTGTCAATTTTAAAACTCTTATTACAGTCTGCATCAGTGACTCCCAAATATTAACGTATATATCAGAACTCCCTAGAAGGCTGCTGAAAGGCAGATTCCCAGGCACCACTCAAATCTCCTGAATGAAAATATTTGGTGATAGCCCAGGAATCTGCATTTTTAATAGACTATATTCTAGAACATTTTAAGTTAACAAACAGCAAAAATAACCAGAAAATACAGATATCTTCCATATATCCCTGTCCCCAAACATGCATAGCCTCCCCCATTCTCAACATCCTCAACTAGCATGGCACAATTGTTACAACTGACGAACCTATAGTGACACATCATTATCATTCAGAATCTATAGTTCACATTAGGGTTCACTCCAGCTGTTGTGCATTCCACGGGCTTTGGCAAATGCATAATGACATGGATCCACCATAACAGTACCATCCAGAGTAGATATATTGATGTAAAAATCCTATGTCCTCTGCCTGTTCATCCATCCCTGCTCCCTCCCCACCAGCTACTGATGTTCTTTTTAGTGTCTCCACATTCTATCTCTTCTAGAATGTCATATATTTGGAGTCATATAGTATGTAGCTTTTTCAGATTGGCTTCTTTCACTTACTAATATGTATTTAAATTTCCTTCATGTCATTTAATGGTGTGATAGCTCTTTTTTGTTTGTTTGTTTGTTTGTTTGAGATGGAGTCTCACTCAGTTGGTCACCCAGCAGCGCAATCTTGGCTCACTGCAACCTCTGCCTCCCAGGTTCAAGAGATTCTCCTGCCTCAGCCTCCTGAGTAACTGGAAGCATGTGTCATCACACCCGGCTAAATTTTGTATTTTTAGTAGAGACAAGGTGTCACCATACTGACCAGGCTGGTCTCAAGCTCCTGATCTCAAGTAATCTGCCTGCCTTGGTCTCCCAAAGTGCTGAGATTACAGGCATGAGCCACCGCGCCGGCCAGCTCATTTCTTTCTAGTGCTAATTAGTAGTACATTGTCTGAATATGCCAACGTTTATTTATCCACTCATCTACTGAAGAACATCTTGGTTGCTTCCAATTTTTAACTATTATAAATAAAGCTGCTATAAACATCCATGTGCAGGTTTTTGTGTGAACATCAGTATTCAGCTTCCTTGGGTAAATACCGAGGAGCACAATTGCTGGATCATATGCTAAGAATATGTTTCGTTTTGTAAGAAACTGTCAAACTGTCTTCCACAGTGGCTGTACCATTTCGCATTCCCACCAGTGAGAAATGAGAGTTCCTGTTGCTCCACATCCATGGCCCATTTGACGTTGTCAGTGTTCTGGATTATGGCCATTCTAATAAGTGTGTAGTGGCATTTTATTTTTGTTTTAATTTGGATTTCTCTGATGCAATGTATGCATATATTATCATGTGGAACATCTTTTCATATACTTATTTGACATCTGTATATCTTCTTTGATATACAGATCAAAGATATACATCTGTATATCTTCTTTGATATACAGATCTTTGAGGTGTCTGTTAAGGTGTTTGGTCCATTTTTTAAATGAGTTGTTTGTTTTCTTTGTATATTTGGACAACAGCTTTTTATCTAATAAGTCTTTTGCAAATCAGACAGTCTGTGCTTGTCTTTTCATTCTCTTGACAGTGTCTTTCTCAGAGAAGAAATGTTTCATTTTAATGAAGTCCAGCTTATCAATTCTTTTTCATGGGTAATGCCTTTGGTTTTGCATTAAAAAATCATTACTGTACCCAAAGTCATCTAGATTTTCTCCTATGTTTCCTCCTATAGTTTTGTGTTTCACATTTAGGTCTGTGATCCATTTTTAGTTAATTTTTGTGAAGAGCATAAGGTCTGTGTCTAGATTCTACTTATTTATTTATTTTTTTGCATGTGGCTCTCTGGTTGTTTCAGCACCATTTGTTGAAAAGACTATCTTTTCTCCATTGTATTGCCTTTTCTAGAATCTGCATTTTTAACCAGCTCTCTCAGTGATTTTGGTGTATTTAGTCTAAAGATCCACACATTGAAAGACATGTTTTTTTATATATCAAGTTGTTGTTACTCATGAGCATTGAAACAACCGAGCCCCCTATTGCCAATTAGACTTCATATCAGAGAGAAATTACCGTGTAGTTTAAACTACTGCTATGACAGCTAGCATTGTCTTAACTAAAGACAAATCTTGTCTTCCCCACTAGACTGTGGGCCTCTAAAGACAAGGGCCCAGTCTCAGTAGCCCTTATATATTTCTCACCTCCTCCTGACCTACCCTCTTTCTATGACAACCAGACTTTGTTCAAGAGCTGGTAAAGGCCAGGGGCTCAAAATATTTGTTGAAATAAAATTTCTGTCTTTTTGCATTCAGCCAACAGCCAGATGGGTGGGGGTAGGGTAAAAGGATGCAGATCCCAATCCAGACATATCTATATTACTAGAAAATTTACATTTTGATCACCAGCTCCAAAGTGATTAATTGTTGAGTAGTTTTCAAGTGGCCCATTTTCTGTGGGAACAGCTTTCTCTCACCTTCCCGCTTTCTTATTAAACACCTGCAGCTTCCCTAGGATTTCTAAGCTTTATGATTTTCCTGAAAAAAAAATTAAGCAGACTTTATTATTCAGCTTTGCCAAAGTAATCAAAGAAAAGTTTAACTTGATGCTGCGATTAAAGCTTTGGCAATGGGCGTTGACATCACCAGATTGAAACTAGTGGTGGGGAAAAGGCTGTTTTTCTAAAAATACCAAATTAAGAACTCTCCAGTTTCCAACTACATGAAAGAGAATCTCCATATGCAGGAAGTCCTAGTCACAGACATTTTATTGCAGAAATGGGTACTTTTTGTTTTCCTAACATGCTCATCTCAGGCTGTCCTTCTAAGAGCTGTGTGTAACAGAAGGCAAAACTTGCACCACCTCCCTCCTTTTATCCCTTACTCTGGGCAGGACTTTGATCCTCTTTGTGCCTCAGTACCTTCATATGTAAAATAAGGAGTCTCGATTCAGGGACTGGTAACTACAGCCTATGGGCCAAATCTGGTGTGCTTCTTGCTTTTATAAATAAAGTTTTATTGGAAGACATATCCATTCCTTTAAGTATTATCTATGGCTACTTTTTTTGTTCTCTACCAAGTCAGAGCTGAGCAGCAGCAAGAGAGGCCCAGCAAGTCTGAAATGTCTACTATATGTATTTTTACAGAAATATTTGCCAGAAGGGTTTTGTTACAGAAGAATATTTTTATAGAATATTTATTTACAGAAACAATTTGCCAACCCTTAGACCGCACCATTTTGATTGTAAAAATGTAAAAGAAAGTTCACTCGTTCATTTATTCATTTATACTGAATTTGTGTATTTGGGATGGGGCCCAGGGATATTTACTTTAACAAGTTCCACAAGAGATTTGTCTGCAGTCTGCACATTAACATTTGGGAAGTGCCAGTCCAGTCAATTGTGTTACAGCAATTCATGAGCCTCTTAGTGACTAAGAAAAGATAAGGATGAGTGATGTGGCTCCACGTTCCAGCAAGCGTGTATTGTGCCCTGATGATGTGGAAGGCTAACTCTTCTAGGTACTGCAGATACAGAAAGGACAACCTGGACAACCCCACTGCTGTCATGGAGCTCATGTTATTTCCATGAACCCCCTGGGAGTCTGGGCATCGCAAGGCCTCAAGCAAGAGCCATTGCTCCAAGACTTGGGCCAGTGCCTGACACGGGGTGGGCAAGGGCAAAGGGCAAGGGCTTTGTCACTTACATTATCTAACCACAGCCTGAAACCCACATCATTGTGAAGTGGCTGACCAGAGGGCTAAATGGCCATGGGCCAAAATGAAAGCTGCCATATATTACATTGGTCAGTGCCAAGAAAAAGATGGGCTTCTTCTATGAACTGCTTTGTCATATTTTATTTATTTATTTAATTTTCAAAAACACCTCTTGAACTCTGCAACCCAGCTTGTTTCCATAGTAGCCTTGGCTGCCATGCATTTCACTTGTAGTAACTTCCCTTAACCTACACTGTCCACTGAGACCTCCCTGCCCTTCACCCTTCCTTTTATTATTGTACTAATTAATGTTGTTGTTTTACCAGTTTGTGGCCTTCTCAAATCTATTTGGGAAAGTAAAACTTGAAAAGGAATATAATAAATATACCATAGTGATGACAGTGAAAGTATTCTGTAAATATTAACACTTCCACCATCTCTCCACCCTCCATAGCTCTCCACCCCTAGGAAGCTGATTGCCTTTCCTTTTCTGGATGTAGAAAGAAGGCTGAGTGATTCACTGCACCATAGTGAGTCAAAGATGAAAACATGCAAATCCAGCCCTGTGACGTCTGCTGTCAGCAGGCTTGAGATTGGAATGGGCATGGTCTTTGTTATCATCTTAACCTGGCTGATCCTTTTGTGTACCCTGTTAGATGGTAGTTCTTCTCATTTAGTATCTAAAGAAACTGACCTGACAGAGGGCTCAGTTCCTGGCCTGAATGGAAGCAGAACAGAGACATTTTGACTCTTCTGCCTAGAAAGTGGCTATAGACATGCCTTGCACATGTAGACTTTGCTTCCTCTCTCTTACTACGTCTGGGTAACTACTTTGGACATCATGCTTAACCTCTCTGGGTCTCAGTTTTTAAATCTGTAAAATGGAGAGAATAACATGCAAAATGCCCACTGCAGTGTCTGGGATGAAGTGGATTCACAGTAATGTGATAGTTCTCAGACCTTCCCTACCCTGCCATTGGCAGTGTTCATTGGGAGCTGCTGGGACTCCAAGGGCATGGCTGTCTATGGAGGTGAGGCTGGAATCTGGGCTGTGATCAGTGAACTCACAATTGGTTCATGGGCCCACATGGCCAAAGCTACCATTTCTGTAGCCATTGTCTAGCTAGAAGTCAGAATGCCTGGGCTTTGCTTCAGTTCAGGCCAGGAACTGAGCCCTCTGGCAGGTCAGTTTCTGTATGAGTCCATTTTCATGCTGCTGATAAAGACATACCCGAGACTGGGAAGAAAAAGAGGTTTAATGGACTTACAGTTCCACATGGCTGGGGAGGCCTCACAATCATGGTGGAAGGCAAGACGGAGCAAATCACATCTTACATGGATGGGGGCAGGCAAAGAGAGAGAGCTTGTGCAGGGGAACTCCTCTTTTGAAAGCCATCAGATCTTGTGAGACTTATTCACTATCAAGGGAACAGCACAAAAACACCTGTCCTATAATTCAATTACCTTCCACTGGGTCCCTCCCATGACATGTGGGAATTGTGGGAGTTAAAATTCAAGATGAGATTTGGGTGGGGACACAGCCAAACCATACATTCCACCCTGGCCCCTTCCAAATCTCATGTCCTCACATTTCAAAACCAATCATGCCTTCCCCAACGTCTTAATTCATTTTAGTGTTAACTCAAAAGTCCACAGCCCAAAGTCTCATCTGAGGCAAGGCAAGTCCCTTCCACCTATAATCCTGTAAAATCAAAAGCAATTTCCAGGCCCACGGTGCAAGCTGTAGGTGGATCTACCTTTCTGGGGTCTGGAGGATGGCAGCCTTCTTCTCACAACTCCACTAGGTGGTGCCCCAGTAGGAACTCTGTGTGGGGGCTCTGACCCCATATTTTCCTTCTGGAGTGCCCTAGCAGAGGTTATCCATGAGGTTACCCACCCCTGCAGCAAACTTCTGCCTGGACATCTAGGTATTTCCATACATCCTCTGAAATCTAAGTGGAGGTTTACAAACCTCAATTCTTGACTTCTGTGCACCCACAGGCTCAACATCATGTGGAAGCTGCCAAGGCATGGGGCTTGCATCCTCTGAAACCATGGCCTGAGCTGTACCTTGGCCCTTTTTAGTCATGGCTGGAGTGGCTGGAATGCAGGGCACCAAGTCCCTAGGCTGCACACAGCATGGGGACCCTGGGCCCAGCCCACGAAACCATTTTTTCTTCCTAGGCCTCTGGGCCTGTGATTGGAGGGGCTGCCATGAAGACCTCTGACATGCGTTGGAGACATTTTCCCCATTGTCTTGGGGATCAACATTCGACTCCTTGTTGCTTATGCAAATTTCTATAGTGGGCTTGAATTTCTCCTCAGAAAATGAGATTTTCTTTTCTAATGTATTGTCAGGGTGCAGATTTTCCAAACTTTTATGCTCTGCTTCTCTTATAAAACTGAATGTCTTTAACAGCACCCAGTTCACCTTTTGAATGCTTTGCTGCTTACAGATTTCTTCTGCCAGATACTCTAAATCATCTCTCTCAAGTTTAAAGTTCCACAAATCTTTAGGGGTAAAATGCTGCTAGTTTCTTAGCTAAAACATAACAAAAATCACCTTTGCTCCAGTTCCCAACAAATTCCTCATCTCCATCTGAGACCACCTCAACCTGGATTTCATTGTCCATATCATTTTCAGCATTTTGGTCAAAACCATTCAACAAGTCTCTAGGCAGTTCCAAACTTTCCCACATTGTCCTGTCTTCTGAGCCCTCCAAACTGTTCCAAACTCTTCCTGTTAACCAGTTACAAAGTTGCTTCCACATTTTCAGGTATCTTTTCAGGAGCACCCCACTCTACTGGTATCAATGTACTGTATTAGCCCATTTTCACGTTACTGATAAAGACATACCCAAGACTGGGAAGAAAAAGAGGTTTAATGGACTTACAGTTCCACATGGCTGGGGAGGCCTCACAATCATGGTGGAAGGCAAGGAGGAGCAAGTCACATCTTACATGGATGGCGGCAGGCAAAGAGAGAGAGCTTGTGCAGGGGAACTCCTCTTTTTAAAACCTTCAGATCTCGTGAGACTTATTCACTATCACAGAGCAGCATGAGAAAGACCTGTCCCCATGATACAATTACCTCCCACTGGGTCCCTCACATGACATGTGGGAATTGTGAGAGTTACAGTTCAAGATGAGATTTGTGTGGGGACACAGCCAAACCATATCAGTTTCTTTATATGCTAAATGAGAATATGTACTCTCTAACAGGGTTCAACTAGCCTGCCACCCCTTTCTACAGAATATAGTGCTCCCCTCCTTGAGCCTCCACTATATCTGAAACTTATTTTTTTCTTGTCCATGTTATATTTCATTCATTCATCAAACTGTGATTGCATCTGATGTGACACACGCCAGGCTACAGTCTAGACATACCTGTCTTCAAGGAACATGACCTTCAGTAGCAGAGATATGTCAACACATAAATAAGTGAAAACTGTGAAGTTCCCAGTGGGGTGCTGGGAAGTGGGCAGCTATTAATATTTCTCTAAGAGGTGACTTCAAGCTGAGATCTGAAGGATGAGAAGGAGCCAACCTTATGGAGTGTGGGGAGGCTGAGGGGTTTCCTGCACAGGAGCCCTGAGGCCCAGAATAGAGCACAGGACTGGTCAAAGAAAGCAAAGAGATCCAATCTGCTCGGGTGAAGGGGGAGAGGGAAGAGCAGGAGGTCACCCACCCCATGCAGGAGGTCATCTACCAAAGCAAGGTGGTGGGTTTAACTGGTAGTGAAAAAGTGGGAGGGGCGTGGGGAGGTGTCACCAGAGGGTTTTAAGTAAAGTCAGGACATAATTTTCACTTTAATAGGACCCTTTTGGAATGGCATTTGTTGAGGACAGAGTAAGTATCTAACTTTTATTTACCTCCCCAGAGAATGCACAATGGCCAACAGATAGTAGTCACTCAATAAATATCCAGGAAATGAGGGAACTAATAAAGAGAAAAAAGGATATATAGAAAAATGTGGAAAAATGCTTTCTAAGTTACAACACATTATAAATGTGAATGAATAATTGCTATTATTTAATGATTATTTACATGCCCTTTCAAATCAAATAGAAGCAAACTCTATGAATTTATTGCATGATCCCTTGAAGAGAAAAAGAAAGCTGTAAAATGACATAGAGAGGGGTTCCAAGCACAATCCAGTCATCATTAGCAACAGCAAAACCCCAGCCTTTGGAGGCTGGAAGGAGTATGAGGGTCATTTGCCCCATCTAGAGGCCCAAAACATACCTCATGGGATCATGGGATTTTTATGAGCACCAGTGCAACCTTTTTTTTTTTTTTTAGATTGAGTCTTGCTCTGTCGCCCAGGCTGGAGTGCAGTGGCGTGATCTTGGCTCACTGCAAGCTCTGCCTCCCAGGTTCACACCATTCTCCCGCCTCAGCCTCCCAAGTAGCTGGGACTACAGGCACCCACCACCACACCCGGCTAATTTTTTGTATTTTTAGTAGAAATGGGGTTTCACCTTGTTAGCCAGGATGGTCTCGATCTCCTGACCTCGTGATCCGCCCACCTCGGCCTCCCAGAGTGCTGGGATTACAGGCATGAGCCACGGTGCCGGCCAGTGCAACCTTCTATATGTGCACTCATTCCCACCGGCCTGGAGCCCTCTGTGGAATCACCTGCTGAACCCAAGTAATTAAACTAAAAGACTCCTAGTACAAACTATGATTTATTGACCACTTACTAGGGATCGCTACACATCAAGCACTTGCACACAAGACCTTGGGTCTTTGCATCTCATCTGATTTGCACAATAGTCTCAGTGACTGATGGGGACCACAGAATAGGCCTTTGATTCTAGGACTGCTGTTTCGGCAAAGGAGCCAAATCGTACAAGAACTCAATTTTTATTTTTATAAAAATGAAAATAATCCTAGCAGCTACATTTATTGTACCCCCAACGCAGGTTAGAAATGGTTCTTGACACTTTACATGGTTTATCTCAAGGCTCGTGCCCACTCCGGGAGGTGGACACCCTTTGTGGGTTTCACAGAAGAGGAAATGGAGGTGCTGAGGTGTAAGTAATGCAGGAGAATTGCAGAAAGAGGAGTGACAGGGGAGCTGTTAGCAGAACCACAGAAACATCCAGGGCAGCCTCTGTTCCTAACCAGGGAACTTGCTGTCACCTGGCTTCCACTGCCCAACCCCTGCAACGGGCTCTGAGACTTTCTGCTTAGACATTCAGTGGTGGGAGCTCATTACCTGCCCCCATCCCCAACAAGGCAGCCCATTCTAATTCCAGGCAGCGATAGATATTTAAATCTACTTCCTCATGTTGACTCACAATGTGTCTCCTCTCACTTCCCTGATGTATTTTTATCCTACTCTGTTCTGCGGCTGCACCTGCATTGTTTTGAAATATCATAACAATCCTCCATGGTCAGCACCATCCACCCCAAGACTGAATGCCGTGAAGAGTATGTGCCTCAGGAAGAACCAGGCAGAAGCAACTGAGTCTCCACCCCAACAACCAGAGCTAGGCGACTGTGGGAAATCATTCGACCCCTTAGAGGTCATGTCCTGGTCTGTACAATGGGATAATGCCAATAACAATAACACCTATTTCAGAGCAACGCTGTGAGGCCAAGATGTCATAATAAATATGGAATGCTGAAACAGATTAATAAATGCTCCTTCAACTTTCTCATCTTCTTAGCACAGAATGAGCCCACCACATCAAAGTGACAAAAATTATGATTGAAGAAACATGCAATAAAACTGGATTAAAGATGGCAAAAACAGAATAAACAATAACTTTTTTTAAAAAAAAGGAAAAAGAAACCTGATTAAAATTTATTGTGTGCTAGACTATATACTTACCACTTTTGTGTTTTCTATTCTAAGTTTCCAACCTACAAGGTAGATGCTATCAGCATCATTTCACAAATTAAAACAAAACAAAACAAAAACTGGGATTCAGAGATGTCGAACAACCTGCTCAAAGTCACACAACTTTTAAGTAGCACATTCAAACTCAGGACTCCTGACCCAAATCCAGTCCTCTTTCCACTCCCAGTCTTCTCTTTCCTCCAACATCTGGCCAAGCCCAGGTTATTATCAGTGTTTGCTCAGCCCTGGAATAGGCACAGATCATGCTGAGCATCACAGATAGTGTGGAGGAGCTACACATTCAAGTTTGCAGAGTAAATCCTAAAAAGCCTTAGAGAAGGAACTGCAAGGATGCCAAATCAATCTGAAGGAGGCCTCAGTAGACAAGGAGGCATGGGAAAGACCGGCTGGGGAGACAGATTTTTGAGCGTCTTTTCACAAAATCTAAAAATTACTAACCTTCTACATGTCAAAAGATATTTTTTTGTCAACACATGCAAGAACACCCTGCTAAGAAGCCCAAATGAGCAGATGGATGAGTTCGCAGACTCGCAGATGCTGGAGTTGGAAAAGTCCCTGCTGGCAGTCCCCAAAGGATGGCCCAGAAACCCCACCCTGCCCTAGCCCCTCACCAGGCTGAGTTCAATACCTTTCAGAGAGCCTTCAAGCTTCTGGCCTTAGACTGAATCTTGCTCTCTAGAAACCAGGTTGTTGGAAGGTTTTTTCTTCTTTTTATAATGATCCCTCTGTCTCTGCTTCCTGCTCCTACCTCCCACTCCTCAGCTTCTCGCTGCTTTCCATTTGGCATTCCACAAGCATCTCACCTTCACCCCCACAGGACAGAAGGGATCATCCTTCTGTGATAGGCAGGAATTCAAGGCTACAGAGCTCAGATTCAAACAAGTCAGGAGGACACAATTACACCAAAATCTGTCCATCCTCAAAGACCATGAGATTTCCACGGCACCACATTGCCTCTAACTAAATAGAGAATCCCCATTTTGTACTCTGGAAATTTACAACCCAGAGATGTCATGTAAATTGGTTTCACATAGGATGGCAAGACCAAAGACAAAATTAGCATACAAAAGTAGAGGCATAAATCTCAGTATCATTTCTAATTTGGGCTGCAATTTGGACTGTGCTTCCTGTGGCCAAAGGAAAAAAAAGAAGAAAAATGAAGAAAGAAACAAGATTAATCCCACAATCAGTATTGTCCTCAAGGAAACATCTACCAGTGCTGCGTCGACACATGCTTCCTGGTACTCCTGTCTGAAAGAGCAGCTTCCTATGGGCTAGCGATCCTTGGGCAGTAAGACCAACTCTCAACTTTCCCACAACAGTTTCTTTTGATGTAAGTGGAAAGGGACTCTTGAGTCAGACCTTCTGAACACAGTTCGATGGGACTGAAAGTCCAGAAGTCGGGCTCTGGGGTGCTCCCGCCTAAGTTAGTGATAAGAACAAGATCCACCTTCTTACTACTCCAGGTGTGGCCTGAAGACCAGCAGCATCAGCATCCCTGGAGGTATGGCTAGACATGCAGAATTGCAGACCTCCTGGGCTAGGAATGAGAATCTGCATTTTAATGAGACCAACAGAAGTTTCCTATGCATATTCAACTTTAAGAAGTACTGCACTAAGGCAGTTGCTCTAATTAGCCCCTCCTTAAGAATTGGGGTGTTCACTAAAAAATATAAATTCCAGCCTCCCCAAAAACTAGATGCCTGGTCCTTAACCTTGACTGCACATTCATATCAGTAGAGGGGCTTCATAAAAAAGTGCAGATCCATCGGGGGCGGTGACTCACGCCTGTAATCCCAGCACTTCGGGAGGCTAAGGCAGGCAGATCACTTGAGGTCAGGAGTTCAAGACCAGCCTGGCCAACATGGTGAAACCCCATCTCTACTAGAAATAAAAAAAAAATCATCTGGGCTTGGTGGTGGATGCCTGTAATCCCACTACTTGGGAGGCTGAGGCAGGAGAATTGCTTGAACCCGGAAGGCAGAGTTCGCAGTGAGCCGCGACTGTGCCACTGCACTCCAGCCTGGGTGACAGAGCCAGATTCCATCTAAAAAAAATGCAGATGCTTAGACCCTAACTGCCAGTGATTCTGATTTATTAAATATTTGATCTGGGGTGTGAGCTAGGCTTCAGGATTCTAAAAGTCTCCTAGGTGATTTTACTGTGCAGCATGGTTGAGAAGCCCTGGACCAGAGGATCTTCGTTATGTGTAGCTCTGCTAAACAACACATGGTAAGATGTCAGTGGACACTATTGTGGTGAGACTTAGTTTAGGGTCAGTTAGATCTGAGTTCCTACTCCATACGAATTCAGTGAGAATCTATGGACGTGAAGACCAATATTTCGAATGTTTTTAAAGCTCTGCAGTGGACTCTATTTGCAGGTTGAGGATCACTGGTTAAAGCATACTGCATAGCACCTGGCACATAGTAGGTGACTTATGAATGGTATATATTTTTTCTTAGAAGACATGATCATATACATCAACAGATACACATGCACACACACAATGTGTATATGTACACACATGATTGTATATGTCTACATATATGCACACATACATATGCATGTAAACACAAACACATATCTATGATCATATCTGCATATCTATATGCAGACATCAACACATACTTATGTGCACATATATGTATACATATGCATACATATATGTGTGTGTATGTGTATATATGTGTGTGTGTGTGTGTGTGTGTGTATATTTGAGATAGTTCTGGGCTTCTCAAGGGAGATCCTGGATTTGAGAAGCTTTGACAAATTCCATAAAGAATTAGCAATTAGGATATGAGTGCTGATGGATAGTCAATTGTTTATTCAGCATAATTTACTGAGAACTCAACTTATGACAGACCCTCTTCCAAGTGCTGGTGATAACAGCAGTGAACAAGAAAAACCAAGTCTTTGGTTCCGTGGAACTTACAGTTTGTTTGGGGGAAAGACATGTAATGAACAATAAGCAAATACTCAAGATAATTTCAGAGAGAAAAATTCAATAAAGAAGATGTCCCAGGCCGCCATGATTGAAGGGGGTCAGCTACTTTAACTTGGATGGTTATATTAGTCCATTCTTGCACTGCTATAAAAAATATACAAGGTAGGTTAACTTATAAGAAAAGAGGTTTAATTAGCTGATGGTTCTGCAAGCTGTACAAGCATGGTGCTGGCATCTGCTCAGCTTCTAGGGAGGCCTTAGGGAGCCTTTACTCATGGCAGAAAGTGAAGCAGCAGGAGCAGGCATCTCACATGGCAGGAGAAAGAAAGAGATGAAGTGGGTGCAGAGATATGCCTCATTTTACAACAATCAGATCTCTTGAGAACTCACTCACTATAGCGGGAACAGCAACAAACCATGACGGATCTGTCTCCATTACCCAAACACCTCCCATCAAGCCCCACCTCCAACAATGAGATTACATCTTGGCATGAGATTTAGAGGGGACATCCAAACTCTATCAGTGGTCACAGGAGACCTTTTGGTGGAGATGACATTTAAGCTGAGAGATGAGGGACAAAGGAGCCAGCCATGAGAAGATATGCAGAAAGCATATTCCAGGCAGAGGGAGCAGCTGGTGCAAAAATCAGAAGGTGGAAATGAGTTAATCATGTTCAAGGACGAATGTGATTTCATTCCTCTTTTTGTTTGTGATGTAGTTGCATTTGTCACGTAGTTGGCAGAGAACATGGTAGGAACTGAGCATAAAGAGCTATGCTGGGGCTTGTTCCACAGTTAAGTGTCACATAGTTTTGAACACAGGAGAAAGAAGTGATGCAATTCCTTTATTTTCTGAAAAAGCTTGGATTCCAGGAAGACCAGAACAAAGCAATCATCAGGGTTATTGTTCAGCTTGGGGTGGGAGGAGAAAGCTGAGGGTGAGGAGCTCTCATTTATTAGGCACCACCTGTCTTCAGTGGCAGGTAGATGTGACTTCATTTAATAGTCCACATCAGCCCTGTGGATAAGATATCATTAACTCTCCTGGACCAATTTGGAAACAGAGATTGAGGCTGAGGACCTTGTTTGGCATTATACTACTAATACCATGTGCCCTTCCTTTAGGAAAGCTCTGTCTCCTGAAAACACAGTTAAGTGGGAACTTAGAGGCAAACCTCAGGCATGTGATGGCACTCCCCAAGAGGTGCTCTGGCACCTCAAAAGCACCTGCCCTTCCTCCTTTGCTACCTTATGCCAAGAAGGCAGCATTGAACTCCATAGAAAATTATATAGACACACAAACACACACATATATTATATATATACTTGGAATATATATACACATACCCATGGAGTATGTATATATGGAATATATATATACATGGAATATGCATATATATGGAATATATATGTGTGTATGTATATATATATATATATATGAAATGAATATGGACCTACTTCATTCCATCTCCACCTCCATCTCCATCCTAGTACAGGTTTCCACATGGACAACTATAACAACCTCCAACCTAGCCCCTCCACATTCACTCAACTCCTGACTGCATGCCCACCGGCACCACCACACCCCAACCACCACCATGTTTACTGCAGCCTGGGAGAACTTTACAAAGTGAGGTTCATGTAGACCTTCAGATGCTCAAAACCCTGCAGTGGCTTTCCACTGCCTACGGGGTAGAGCCCCAGCTCCTGTCAAAGATCAAGGTGCTCCCTGAGCACTTCTCTTACCTCTCATCTCACTACTCTCACTGATGGTCTCGCAACTCTGAAAACTTCAACATGACCTCTCTTCCCTGGGTCTTCACACACATTCTTCCCTCTGTATCAACCCCCTTCCTCACATTCTTTATCTATCTCACTCCAACTCCTCCTTCATCTGGTGGCTTCAATGTACTTGCACCACGATTTTGCTAACCATACTGGCCCATCACATATGCTCCCAAAGCATCCTATACCCAAAGCACCCTGTAAGACTCAACAGGGATCCCTGCTCTATCAATACCATGAGATTAAGAACTGGTTTTATCTTCCAGGCTCCAGCAGAGTTTCAAAACACTATCTGCCTAAGTGAATTACACTATGACTTCCTGAATAGTATGGCATGAGATGATCCTCTGAGAGTTTCTCTTCCAGTCTTGTATCCTATTCTCAAGTAGGTTAAAAAGAGCCATGTCCTTCTCCTGAATTTTAACAGGTGAGAAACTTCAGTCCAACCTTCCTTTGCTCGGCTAAAGAATCACAGAGGGAGAGTAGCCCACCATATTGTTCTCAGTCCCATCTGTCCCCCTTGCCAAGTTTTGGGAGACTGAACACAATTTTGATTTTCGTATACTCTCCAGCATCTCCTAGGCTCCCTCTTTGTCTCTTCTTTCTTTCCACAGTGCTTATCCCCCCTTGCTCTGCTCCCACCCCCTGGAAGCATCTTTTTCTGTTTGCATTTTCCCTCCTGCTCCTCCGTGAGAAGGATCTCATTTCTAAGACTCATGCTTTGCCAGGGCTGCTTGGCATAGGGCTGCCTTCTCCCCAAGATGCCTGCCAGACCAGCTTAGGCACCAAGGCAGGTGCCACCAGCCCTCCCTTTTCCTCAGCATCAGTTGTCAAGAGCTCTGCTTCCATGAAGCTTCCAAAATAGAACTGTGCTCTGACCTCCGCTTAGCAGGGTTGCCCTCCTGATGGGGAAACCTGCATGTTACATGCCAGAAGCCTGGCCCAATGACCACGAGGGTGCTCAGAGGCCACAGGGTCCCAACAAAGTGTGGTGAGAAAAAAAGCTGGCAGGAGGGAGCCAAGATACAAGAGAGCGAAGGAAGGAGCTCAGTGAGGAAGCAGAGAGAAGCCTGGGCAGAGAAGAGAAAGGAAGATAGTGGCTGGGAGGGAATCACCGATGGGAAACAGAACATACAGAGAGAATGAGGCAGAAAGGACATGAGGATCTCTCTCTCTCTCTCTCTCTCTCTTTCTCTCTCATGTGTGTGTGTGTGTATGTGTGGTGTGTGTGTGTGTGTATGTGTGGTGTGTGTGTGTGTGTGTATGTGGTGTGTGTGTGTGTGTGTTTGGTGGAATTCTATAGAAATTCTTATTGAGTATCTGCTCCATTGCTCCTAAATATCTCATCAGGACTTTCCTGAGCCGCCATTATTATTTAGTTCCCATTTTCTAGAGGAGTAAATGGAGGCTCAGAGAGGCAAAAAAAATTTATCTTTGGTTTTCCAGCATGTAGTCCAGTATCGGGGCATAAAGTAGACTCTATTCAGCAAAGTGTTGCATGAAAAAGGAATATATTAATAGATTCAGCATGTATTATTACAAATTCTCTCCTTTTAACATTATATTTTCCTGTATTTCTCTCAACAGGAAACACACTCAAAGGAAAGACCAGCATACTCAAGTGAAGAAATGTGACGTATTTGTTTCCATATGTTCTGCATTTTGCTGGCAGAGATTCCAGTGCTGGGTAGAAGGTCCTCTTCCTGGTCTCATTTTCATCATCAGCAATGGAGGTCAGCATGACCAGTAGGCTGCTGCCTCCATGAACATCTTAGTAGATTCCTGATCCCCCTTGTCATTAGTACCCTATGCCAGGTTAGACAATGGGAAAAGGTATCAGTGACACATCATGTGGGGTTTGAACATGCTCCGAAAATACGGAGAAGTATACACATGTAGAAGGTAATTGTTTTGCTGTTACACACTTAGTTCTATAAAATAGAAGCTGGGGATTTCTGACATCATCTTTCATAAACTGGTTCCTGATAGCACTAAGAAAACATAGTCACAAGGATTACAAGCCTAGTAAGATCAGGACTGGAACCTCAATCTTTTTATTTCTATTCATTCAATTCAAACAAATATTTGTCAGGCATCTACTTTTGTGTCTGACAGATTCTGTGTTTGGCACTAGGTATATAGATGGAACTCCTGTCTTTAGAAGGCTACAGCCAGATGAGGAACCATACATCAAACAAGAGCAAACAAAGAAGTACACGTTGAGTTACATGCTATGAAGGAAAGAAGCGAGATACCACAAGGAGATCCACTCTGCTGTTAATAATATACATATGTAACTAACCTGCATGTTGTGCACATGTGCCCTAAAACTTAAAGTATAATTTAAAAAAATAGGGCTCGAGAGTGTCTTTCTAAGGAATTGACCCTGGGGCATGAGAAGGCAGATTCCAGATGAAGAGGAGCAAATGGTTATTCCTGGTCCAGTGACCAGGGGTAAATATATCTTGTATTGTAAGTTATACCTCAGAAAGAAGAAACTCAAGAAAACACCAGATTAATTTTGATTCAATAACGACCATTTGTTAAAACCCACTATGTGTCAGTATCTGTCTCAGGTAACACAGCTAGGAAGCGCCAAGGTGGCATTTAAATTAAGATCTGTCTGTTTGTGAAACTCTATAGATTTTTTTTACCTACTCTTTGGACATGAGTGTCCCATGGAGAGGAGGAAAGGGGAACAACTGTCAGCCTGCAGTTGCTTGGGTTACCAGCCCAAAACAAGTCTGAAACACAGCAACCTGCATATGGAGAATTTTCTAGAGAGATTTTATAAGTACCTTTCCAAGGAAAAGAAGTTCAGGTCATATTTACTGGCCTTAGGATTAGACACTTAAAATTAGACACCTAGGGTGGTTTAGATTTTTCCTCGCCAAAACTCACGTCAAAATTTAATTGCCACTGTGACAATGTTAGGAGCTGGTGCCGTTAAGGGGTGATGAGGTCATTAACATGGATTAATGTCTTTCTCATAAGACTAAATTAGTTCTGGCAGAAATGAATTAATTCCCACGAGGGAGAGCATGCCTCTCCTATTTTGCTCTTTGCATGCACTTGCTTGCTCTTCAACTTTTCTGCCATGCTATTAAGTAGCATAAATGCTTCACCAGATGCAGCTGCCTCATCTTAGACTTCCGAACCTCTAGAACTATGAGTCAAAATAAACCTCATTTCTGTATAAATTATTCACTCATAGGTATTTTTTTGGTAGCAACATAAAATGTACTGAGGCAGAAAATTGGTACTGATGAGTGAGATGACACCTGAAAATGTAGAAGTGGCTTTGGAACTGGGTAATGGGTCGGGGCTGAACAAATTTGGGAATAGCAGGCTGGAAAAAAGCCTGTGTTGCATGAATGGAGTATTAAGGGTGATTCTGGTGAGAGTGCAGAGGACGAGAAGATTACAGAAAGTCTGGATCTTTTGAGGTTGGTTAAGTGGTCATGACTAGAAAGCTGATAAAAATATGGAGAATAAAGGCCATTTTTATGAGATATCAGATGGAAAATGAGGAAGATCTTACTGGGAACTTGTTGTATAGCCACAAAGAACTTGGATGCACTGTGTCCATGCCCTAGGGCTTTGTAGAAGGCCAAACTTAGGAGCAATGGAATAGCATATCTGGCAGAAGAAGTTTTTAAGTAGCAAAGTGCTCAGGCTGATGTATGGTTACTTATAACTGTTTGCAGTGAGCTGGTAGAAGACAGAGAAGCAGAGTGAAAAGATTTGAAAAATCCACAGCCTGACCACATGGTAGAGAATGAGGAGCATCTTCAGGAGGAAATCAAGGGCGTGGCCCAGAGAATTTTCCAAGAAGATTAACATGGTTAGAAGGGAGCTAGGTAATACTCATCAAAACTATAGGAGAAAGGCCCCAAGGCATTTCAGAGAACAAGGTTGTCCCTCCCATCACATGCCCAGAAGCCTAAGAGGGCAGAATGGCTTTCTGGGATTGACCCAGGGTGTTCCCAACTGGCTGACTGCCCAGGCTACCTAGGGACTCTGCTCCTCAAATTCCAGCACTGGGCCCCTTGGTCACTCCAGGCATAGTTCCAGTGGCCCCAGGTGCGGCTCTTCCTATCAATCTGGAATGCAAATTGCAGATCTTGGTAGTGCCCATGTGATGCTAATTCTGCAGGTGTGCAGAACGTAAGAGTTATGGAAGCATGGCTTTCTCTACCTAGATTTCAAGGGATGTTATAGAAAGCCTGTGAACCCAGGCAAAAATTTGCTTCATGGGTAGAGCCATAAAGAGCCTCCACCAGTTATACCCAATGGAAATGTAAGGTTGGGGCCACTGTCAGGGCCCCAGAATACAGCCACTAGCAGCCTGCAATGCCTGCCTAAGAAAGCCACAGACACCAGGATGTAACTCTACCCAGAGAGAGCAGCCACGTGGACTGCACCCATCAAAGCTGTAGGGGAGGAGTTACCTGAGGCCTTGGGAGCCCAGCCCCATTCCAGTGTGCTCAGGAGGCAACACATAGAGTGAAAGATTATTTAAGGCCTTTAAGATTTAATGTCCTTCCCTCTGTGTTTCAGACTTGCTTTGGGCTGGTAACTCATTTCTTCCTCCCTATCTGTTCCTTTGGAGTGAGAATGTTTACCCTATGCCTGTTCTGCCATTGTATTTTAGAAGTAGACAACTTGTTTTTAATTTTATAGGCTCACAGGTGGAAGGAGTGAGCCTATCTGTTCCTTTGGAGTGAGAATGTTTACCCTATGCCTGTTCTGCCATTGTATTTTAGAAGTAGACAACTTGTTTTTAATTTTATAGGCTCACAGGTGGAAGGAGTGAGCCTATCTGTTCCTTTGGAGTGAGAATGTTTACCCTATGCCTGTTCTGCCATTGTATTTTAGAAGTAGACAACTTGTTTTTAATTTTATAGGCTCACAGGTGGAAGGAGCTTGCCTTGAGTCTCAGACGAGACTTTGGACTTTAGACTTTTGAGTTGGTGCTAGAATGAGTTAAGACTTTTGAGGCTACTGGGATGGATGACTTTTGCACGTGAGAAGGACACGAATTTTGGGGGTCCAAGAGAGGACTGCTATGGTTTAGATGTAATTTGTCACTGTCAACACTTACGCTGAAATTTAATTGCCACTGTGGTAACGTTGGGAGGTAGTTATTTTAAGAGGTGATTAGGTCATTAAGATGGATTAATGTCTTTTTCATAAGACTGGATTAGTTTTCACAGGAATGGATTAGTTCCCATCCCACCCATGAGAGTGGGTTTTTATAAGGAGAGGTTACCTCTCCCATTTTGCTCACTTTACGTTAGCTTGCTCATCCTTCCACTTTTCCACCAACTGATGAAGCAGCACTAGGCCCTTGACAGATATAGCAGCCCAATCTTGAACTTGCCAGTCTCCAGAATTATAAGCCAAAATAAACATCTTTTCTTTGTAAATTATCCAGTCTCGGGGACTCTGTTATAGAAGCATAAAAACCAACTAAGGCAGATGTTTAGATTAAAAAATAATTTAGATACAATAACCTGATCTTTCTCCTCTAACTTTGTAATGGAAACATTTCACCATGTTATTAAAGATTTTATAGAATTATTTTACATTGCCATGTAGCAGTTCAAAGACTGGCTGAGAGTAATCACATACACAAATGAGATGCCTTCAAGGGGCAGTGTAATTAAATGTAGGAATATAAAAGGGTTGGGTATAAAACAAGAGAGAGTGGTTAAAACTGAAGCCAAGCTGAATATGAGGCCCAACTAAAGACATTCAAGTTCAATTTGTTTTAAATTTGACAATCCAGAAATTTTACTCGTAGATATGTACTCTCCAAATTGAAAACAGGTATTTAAACAAAGTTTGTATACAAATATTCACGAAAGCACTATTGGCAATAGCCAAAAGTTGAAAACAACCTAAATATATCCATGAGTGGATGAATTGATATACAAAATGTAGTCTCTTGAGATAATGGAATATTAGTCAGCTATGAAAAGGAATGCACTACTGATATTTTATTTCTTGCTACAATGTGGATCAACCTTGAAATCATTATGCTAAGTGACAAGCAGGACCTAAAATATGTCTGGTTTGTATGTATGATTTTATCTATATGAAATATCTGGAATAGATAAATCCATAGAGACAGAAAGTTGATTAGGGATTACCAGGGACTGGGGAAAAATGAGATGGGTAATAACTGCTTAATAGGTACAGGGCTTCTATTTGGGGTGTCAGAAATATTTTGTAACTAGATAGAGGTGATGGGTGCACAACATTATGCATGTAGTGCCATTGAAATGTACACTTTAAAATGGTTAATTTTATGTTATAAAACAAAACCTCACTTTAAAAAAATTGACAAAGTCATATTTCTGGCTTTGGTCCTGGGCTGCCACCTTGTGAGCTCTAGAAACCATGATTTTGTTCACTATTTCCTTCTTCTTGTACACATAAGTTATTTTTTGCTTTCCACATTATAAACATGGCTGCAATGAACATCTTTATGCATGACATCTTTCCATATTTTGTGTTATTCCTTTAGGATAGATTCTTGAAGGCAGCATTCTCAGTGTAAAATACATGGATATGTTTATGGTTTTTAATACATATTGCGAAGTCATTCCCTAATAAAATTGGATTAACTTAGCCTCCCACAAACACTACATGAGAAGTTTTAATCATCTCATTCTCATCAGCATTCCCATGTTACTCTTTATAAATTGCCTGTATGGTAGAGGACACTATGAGACATCTCATAATTTTGCCTTTGATCTTGTAAAAGTCATTTCTCAATATTGGCTTCCTTTAGGAACTTCTATATAAACATGAGATGCTCTGCTGCTTTTGGACTACCTGTTCTTCACTAACTCCATAAGTCACCCTCATCACATTTGCCCATGCTGCGCCAGCTGTTTAAAATGCCTCTCCTTCCCCTTCTCTGAGCTACAAATTCATCAAGGCTGAGACTGTCATATTTCTCTACAGCTTTCTGACTCTCTGGCATTGTATTGTTTCCACTTCTCCACTCCCAAAGCCATTTGTCCCTACCTCTTTCATAGGACAGCGCATTGTATGGGTGTTTTCTTTCTCTTACATGTCTATTTTGTTCTCTGGATCTTGAGATCCTTCAATACAGAACTAATATTTACAAAACTAAAAGCTGAACTGACCCTACTAGCATTGTCCCTGACCCACTCTTCCACTGGACTCATCTGTCTACCGATGTGTCCAGTACATCTCAACAGCATGGCAACATGGTCTGAATACTCAAGAGCCATTCACAGTGAAGGAAGACTGGTATTATTTATACTATCAGATGGCAAGGCCTTGTCAATGAGACATGATTATACTACTTGTGATACGAGTGAAAAGGTAGGAGTTCCAAGTGGTAGAACTATGGTTGGTGTTCAAGAAATTGAAGTGGATTTCAAAGTGATTCTGGAAGCAAAAATGTCAACTAAGCTGCAAAGACATTGAATATAAGAGGTAGGTTAAAAAAATGCATCACTAAGACATGTTCTCAATTCAAGGTTATGTGGAAAGTACATAGCTGGGTCCTCATTCAACAAGAATACCCCTCAAAAAGGCTGGAGGGATAGAAAGAAGCTTTGAACATCATTTTATGGCATGCCAATTTAAAATGCATGGATTTTTATGGTTAGCACTTTTCATACATCATTTATATGATCAATAATTTCAGTACGAAGTTTCCTATGGCTGCTGTAACAAATTACCCAAACTTGGTGACCTAAAATCAGTATCCTTGTGCTGAAAAGAGTTGCCAGCAGAGCCAGCTCCCTATGGAAGCTCTAGGGGAGAATCCTTCCTTGTCTCTTCCAGCTTCTGGTAGCTGCTGGCATTCTTTGGTTTGTGGTTGTATCATTCCAATCTCTGCACTGTTTTCTCATTGCCTTTTACTCTTCTATCTGTGTGTCAAATTCCTCAATGTCTCTCACCTACAAGGATACATATGATTATATTTAGAGCCCACCAGGATAATCTGAGATAATCCTCCCATCTCAAGATCCTTAACTAGGGTAACATTCACAGGTTTCATGGGTAAATACATGGATTTTGTTTGGCAGGGAGGGGAAGAGAGGGGATTATTCATTCTATTACAAATATATAAACGAAAATATTCTCAGTTTGCTGTAAAGCTCCAAGATAAGTGGTGCATTTATATTGTTTCTCTGCCTCTTTTTTATATTACAGACTTCCCAAAGGCCAGAATGTGACCTTCTGAGTCTCTTATTCAACCTGTGACTGCATCCTTGGTAGCAAGAAGAAAAAAATCCCAAAATCTTCAAATAGAGCTAAGTCCCAGTGACACAATTCTACTCATTGTCTCTTTTGTAGACTCTTCCCTGCATTTTCAGAAGGAGCTTCAATCTCCACATCTGTAGAAAAATGGTTTTGGGTACAGCAGACTTTAATTCATTTAGCTGATATCCACTAATATAGAGGCCAACACAAAAGCTCATCCATGAAAATTATCTCATGTCCTTTCATATCAAATCTGAAATCCTAATAAAGAGCAGAACATTCACAATTAATACTCTTGACATGGAAAGCCTGCCCACTACTTTGATTAGTCACTAAGTTAAAATAGTTAAATTATATCTCATATCTTGTATTCCTTGAGGTCTAGCCAAAGACTAAAATCTAGTAGACAATGGAGGAGATGGTAGGGGATGAGATGGAGAAGAAGGTGGAGGCCATTCCAGGTAGAAGCTGCTTATATGTATTGGTAAGAATGTTGTGCTTCATCTCAAGAACAATGAAAGTCACTGAACGTTGGTTTGGAGAGAGGGCTAGGGAAAGGGGTGAGACAAGACCCTAACTGTATTTTCACATGGATTACTTTGGTTGCAGTGTGGAGTTTCAAATGAATGAAGCAAGAATGGTTGGTGAGGGGACTGCAGTAATCCTGACACAAAATTATGTTGGCTTGAACTAAGGGGTGGCATTGGAGATGGAGAAGTAAAGACATCAGGAAATATTTGAAGATAGAGACAAGAGGGCTTGGAGGATGTGGAGGGTGAGAAATAGGTTTCGTGGATGTTTGAAGTTTCTGGTAGGAAAGGATGGAAGTGCCACCATGCTGAGTTAGAAAACACTGGAACAGGATGAGATTTTTGAGGAAAGATGACGTTACCTAAACAGCAATAACAATAAGGCAAGTGGATATTCAGACAGGGAGCAGATACACTACTGTGAGAAATCAGTACCTGGAAGAATACTTGAGTCCTGCAGATGGGTGACATTTCCTAGGCACAGTGTTCTGTCTGGAAGGGACAGGCACCTCTCAGATGATAGGGGAGAAACAGTTAGAGAGGAAGAAAACCAGGAGATACAGTGCCATGGAAGCTAAAAGAAGAAATTTCAAGAAGCGCTGAATACTGTTGAGGTATCAAATACAATTGTGACTGGAAACTGTCCACTGGATTTAATGCCATGAATTGAGGATCTCAGCAAAAATCATTTTTGTACAGTAAGCCAGACTAGGGTGGGAGGAAAGGGAGACAGCAAATTGAGACGATAGTTTTGGGGATTCACAGAATCCAGTAATGCATATAAAGCACTCGGCACAGTGTTAACACCTAGTAGCTGAACAATAAATGTTAATTTCCTTGCCTTCCTCATCTTAAACACCAATTGACTTTCCCTTTTGGATACTGACAGAGATGAACGCAAATGTTTCTTTTCTTGGCTTTGCAAAAGTACCAATAAAAGTGATTTTCTATCACCAAGATATAGCCTGCTAATGTGAAATATACCCAGGGCTGCTTATTATTGTTGTTGTTCTCCAGGACATTGCCAGTGTCAAATCATGTAAATCTATATTATCATAAAGGCAATTTATTAATTGTATATCTAAAAGCGCTTAATTTTTATGCCTCTGCTAGACTTTTTGGACATATTTCTGAACCACATGCAACCACAATTAGCTCAGACAATAATATTCCCAATGTTTATCCATTATTGTACTCAAGATTCATGTTATCTATTTTATTTATTATAAAATCCACATGAGATTTCACTTAGAAAAAATAAGGGCTTTTACTATTCCCAGATAACCAGATGCAGAGAAGCTTTTGAGACTCCAGAGCCAAGGCCTCCAAATTGTTGGGGTGATCCATTCATTTATGCCATCTATAACTGCATATTAGGAACCAGATGAGAACCTTATGGGACAAAATAACTTTAAAAACAGCAACATTAAGCCTGTCTTGGAATATAAAATGTAAAAAGATTACTTGGCCTCCATAAGTTGCAGACAACAGAAGAGAAATAACAAAGGAAATATCCTGCAGACTGACACAGAGCAGGAGCTCTCCATAAAGAGATTTTTAATAACTTCTGTCTCCAAAACAGCCCACCCCACCCTTATCCTATCTGAATGCCAGAAATTGTTCATTGCCCACACATTTAAGAGTTTGAATCTCTTTTTCACATATTGAGTTATAATTCCCAAATGATAGGCTTCACTGACCTATTACTACTTGAAGTGATACATGCTAAAATAATCAAATATATAAAAGGCAGAAAAAGCTTGAGTCTCACTGGGGTGAAGAGCTCCTTGCAGATGGCTGGACCTCAAGTGTCTTGGTTTCCCCACTCTCTATAGTAGGGTATTAATAATTGATAACAGTAGTTGAATGCTTACCTATGCTTCAAGAAGTGTTCTTGAGATTTACATGCACCATCTATGTAATTCTCATCCAATCTTAGGAGTATGAGGTAAATATTATTCATCCCCACTGTGCAAATGAGTAAAAAGAGGTTCAGAGAGACGAAGTCCCATGGTAATAATTTGAAGAGCTAGAATCCAAACCCATGGAATCTGACCATGGAGATTAAGCTATTGACCACATTACAAATGTTTGTGGGTGGATACACGGAAGGAAGTAGCGTATAAGTGGAGATATGGTTGAATAAATGCATGGATGGAGAAACAGCAGGATGGACCAACAGAGGAATGAATGGGTGGATGGAGAGTTGGATACGTGGATATTCATCTATCTTAGGTTCAGTAAAAAACACAAACTTCCAAGGGCACTCGTGTGGTGTTATGATGTATAATTGGTTTTCATCCATGGTTCCTGGCTCCTAACTCCCATAGTCCTTGTTACAATATTGGGGCACTTTGGGCCTCAGAAAACAGAATCTCTCTCTGACCTTCTTCATGTCCTTCTTTCACCTGCCCAGTGCCAGACTCTAATCTGATTGTGGATCATAAGACCCTAATCCAGAGAGAGTCCTGCCCCATACCTAGAGGAAGGAATGCTAAACAGAGAGACTAAGAAAAGTCTGAACAGACAAGCCTTGCTGGTGTAGATTATGCGCTTTTTGTCCAATCACATTTCCACAGGGCTGTCAATCATGCCTATGTGATGAAGCCTCCATAGAAAACCCAAGAGAACTGTGTTCAGGGAGCTTCCAAACAGCTGATCATGTGAAGATTTCTGGAGGGTGGCAGTGCATCCAGGAAGGGCATGGAAGCTCCACACCCCTTCCCCTGGACCTCACCTTACCCATCTCTTCATCTGTATCCTTTGTAATATCCTTTATAATAAACTGTAAATGTGTTTCCCGGAGTTCTGTGAGCTATTCTAGCATATTAACTGAACTCAAAGAGGGGATCATGGGAATCCCAACTGGCAACTGCTTGGTCAGAAGTTCTAGAGGTCTGCACTTGAGACTAGTGTCTGACGGGAAGCAGTTTGAGGACTGAGCCCCCAACCTATAGGACCTGATACTATCTCCAGGTAGATGGTGTGAGAATTGATTTGGGAGACACCCAGCTGGTGTCTGCTGCCTGGTGTACAGGGAAAAACCCCCATACCTTTGGTCACAGATGTCTTCTTCTGTGTTAATGATTGTTGTGCTGTCAGAGCAGAGGAAAAACACTTTAAGAGAGTTTTTCCCTACACGACTAGAAATGATGATTGAAAGCTGACTCTTGTTCTTTAATCCAGTTTCACGTGAGAATGAGTCATCAGTCCTTGCATGCTATGCTTCTTATTATGTGGTGCTGTCAGACTGTAGGGGATGCAGGTCTTCAGACTGAGATGCAGGGGATGAGAGGGAAGGCATTGGGTGGGGAGGCATGTCGTATCTCTTTGGGTCTTGATTACTGAAGAGTCAGGCATGACATGTGAAATAGTGTCCAGAAACTGGGTGATAAGTTGTTATCTGGAAGTGGCAGCAAGCAAATCACACAGGTAAGGGTCTTGCTCGTGTATCTTGGGATTGAGCCAGGGAGTCCTGAAAAGGACTAGAACTCTCCTCCATCAACCACGTTACTGAAATTAGATTCCTCATAGGTTCTGAGATTACTCCTCTAATGTTCTCTCTCAGGATTCACTAAGGTGTTTTTTTTGTTGTTTTTATTTATTTATTTATTTATTTTAATATGGAGTCTTGCTTTGTCACCCAGGCTGGAGTGCAGTGGTGTGATCTCAGCTCACTGCAACCTCCGCCTCCTGGGTTCACACCATTCTCCTGCTTCAGCCTCCCAAGTAGCTGGGACTACAGGCGCCCGCCACCACGCCTGGCTAATTTTTTTGTATTTTTAGTAGAGACGGGGTTTCACCCTATTAGCCAGGATGGTCTCGATCTCTTGACCTCGTGATCCACCGGCTTCGGCCTCCCAAAGTGCTGGGATTACAGGTGTGAGCCACTGCACCTGGTCCACTAAGGTATTTGTGAAAGACAGTGTTTACCCCAGTGATGTTGGAGCGAATCAGAGGCAGGAGACTTGGGGTGTTGCAGACACTGTTATGAGGAGCAGGGCTTCCCCTGGGACCACCTTAAGGAGAAAAGGAGAATCAAAGAGAGAAAGAAAATCTGAGGCTAGAGTTAGGAAGAACAGAATCAAGGCTTCTTGGTCCTATAGGTCCTCTTCAGTGGGAAATTCTCATTCTGGGGCTAAACTTGGGAGATTTTGAGATTTACTTTCTTCACCCAGGGACACAACTTTCATAAGTTCTTGTGGAATGTTTGGTGAGATACTCTGTATTCTGTAAGCTGCAGATGTGTAGACTTAAGGCTGACCATATTGCATCAAGCTGGTCGCACTGGCAGCTGTTCACCCAGAGTGATGCCCACCCCACAGGAGTACAGATCAGATAAACTGCTAGCAAAAGGAATACTTATCATGTTGAGCAACTATTCTAGGTCAAGTATTTTACAGAGATCCTCTCTACTACTTAAAGTTATTGGGCACTTGGCATATGCAGAACATTGAAACTGGACCCCTCCCTTACGCCTTATACAAAAATTAACTCAAGATGGATTAAAGACTTAAGTGTAAAACCCAAAACTACAAAAACCCTAGAAGAAAATCTAGGCAATACCATTCAGGACATAGGCACAGGCAAAGATTTCATGACGAAAACATCAAAAGTAATTGCAACAAAGGCAAAAATTGACAAATGGTATCTAAACTAAAGAGCTTCTGCACAGCAAAAGAAGCTATCATCAGAGTGAACAGACAACCTACTGTATAGGAGACAATTTTTGCAATCTGTCCGTCTGACAAAGGTCTAATACACAGAATCTACAAGGAACTTAAACAAATTTACAAGAAAATATAACAACCCCATTAAAAAGTGGACAAAGGACATAAACAGACACTTCGCAAAAGAAGACATTTATGTGGCCAAGAAACATGAAAAAACGCTCAACATCACTGATCATTAGAGAAAGGCAAATCAAACCACAATGAGATACCATATCACACCACTCAAAATGGTGATGATTAAAAAGTCAAGAAACAATAGATGCTGGCGAGGCTGTGGAGAAATAGAAATGCTTTTACACTGTTGGTGGGAAAGTTAATTAGTTCAACCAGTGTGGAAGACAATGTGGCAATTCCTCAAAGACCTAGAATCAGAAATGCCATTTGACTCAGCAATCCCATTACTGGGCATATACCCAGAGGAATATAAATCATTCTATTATAAAGATACATGCATGTGTATGTTCATTGCAGCACTATTCACAATAGCAAAGACATGGAATAAACCCAAATGCCCAGCAATGACAGACCGGATAAAGAAAATGTGGTACACATACACCATGGAATACAATGCAGCCATAAGGAGGAACCAGATCATGTCCTTTGCAGGGACATATATGGAGCTGGAAGCCATTGTCCTTAGCAAACTAACACAGGAACAGAAAACCAAACACTGCATGTTCTCACTTATAAGTGGGAGCTGAATAGTGAGAACACATGGACACAGGGAGGAGAACAACACACACTGGGGCCTGTTGTGGGGGGTGGGAAGGGGGTAGCATCAGGATAAATAGCTAATGCACACGGGGCTTAATACCTAGGTGATGGGTTGATAGGTGCAGCAAACCACCGTGGCACACATTTACCTACGTAACAAGCCTACATGTTGTGCACATGAATCCCAGAACATAAAATTATATTAAGTTAAAAAAAATAAAGTTATTGAGCACTTGGAATGTGGCTAGTCATCTGAGGAAGTGAATTTTAAATTTTATTTGCCTACTTTAATGTGTTCCAATTTGAATGCCACATGTGGCCATTGTGTACCATATTGGGCAGTGCAGAACAGAACACTTCCATCATCACAGAAAATTCTCTCAGACAGTGCTGCCTTAGGGCGGCTTTTCAACGAGGTCCTGTAAACCCTGTTTTGACTGAAGAAGAAACTAAAGCTGAGATGTCAAATCATTTGCCCAGCATGACAAAAAGTGAGGGTAGCAAAGCCAGGATTTGAGCTTTGGTCTTTCTGACTCCAAAGCCTCTTTTTATTTCATGACCTCTTCTATCTACAACTCTGATTTCATGGACAGTGCACTAATCAATAATTTTCCTTGTTCAAGAAGGTTTAATGTGGCTTTTCCTAGAGCCTTTCCCACTACAGCACAAATAAAAACCAACCCTATGTCATAAATGTACTCTAAATTATTTTAAATGTATATATAAATATGAATGAATCAATAATGATAGTACAGTTTACATTACAATAAGACATAACCCTCTCTGTGGCTGAATGTGATGAAAGGTCATTTCTGCCTCGTTCACATGACAAGTCCACTGTGGATCTGAGCAGGGCTCTGCTGGAGGAGGCTACATGGCCAACTCTCCTTTCGCAGCCACCCAGACTCCCCGGCTCCTAAAGCTGCTAACCAGAACTCATGTATCAGTTCCATTCCCATTCATTAGCCAAAGCAAGTCACAGTGCATCTTAAAGGGGAGGAAATAGGTGGTGAAAGCACTGATATCTTCTACAAGCAACTCATTATCTTGGCATGTGTCACTTTCTTTTAAAAGTATGTTTTAAATTACATAAAATATTTCTTTGGTTGTTCAGATTCTAAAATCACAAATATTGATGCTTTTGTTTCCTTAAGAGGCTTTGTCGGGCACCCAGACTGCAGAGTGTTCTGGCCTTTGTGTTAGAGAAGAGGAGAATGAAACAGTATGTTTCCTGTCTACACGGGGATGCTGGCTAGTAGGGGACACATGAAGAAATCAACCATCCCAGTTTGCCTGGGACTCAGAAGTTTCCCAGAACATGGGACTCTGAGTGTTAAAAGTAGAATTCCTGGGCAAACTCCCTCTGCATTCATGGGGTATGAGATTTGATGAACATCCTACACAAATAAACAAACCACTATACTCCTGTTTGAGAGAATTATGATGGGGAGCAGGAGATGTTTTGAAAACACAGAGACGGGCCATCTAACTGGAGAAGGTAGGGTGGGGGTCCTTAATCAGGGTGTGGGGATGGAGGTTGCTGGAGGGGAAGTATGTACCAGGCAAAAGGAACTTCACACACGAATGTGTGGTGGCCAGAGAGAATGTGGCTCATTCAGAGAACTGCGAATGCTTAATTATGCCTGGTGTCTAGAATGTAACGTGAAGGTGGGGTGGGGAACCCTTAATATACTGATTTCAGAATGTCTGGAAGAAAAGTTTATGATTTACACATGTACTCGACTGGGCACAGTGGCTCATGCCTGCAATCCCAGCACTTTGGGAGGCCAAGGCAGGCGATCACCAGAGGTCAGGAGTTTGAGACCAGCCTGGCCAACATGGTGAAAACCCATCTCTACTAAAAAAGTACAAAAATTTGCTGGGCATGGTGGCAGGCACCTGTAATCCCAGCTACTCGGAAGGCTGAGGCAGGAGAATCCTTTGAACTCAGGAGGTGGAGGTTGCAATGAGCCGAGATGGCGCCATTGCATTCCAGTCTGGGCGATAAGAGCGAAACCCCATCTCAGAAACAAACAAAAAGAATTACTCACTTTAAAAAAAAAAATTACTCACTTTTAATTTAATTAAAATTATTTTCAGGTGGAAATACATTCATATGACACAGAGTTTAACAGGGTCGAGAGTAGTCTGTCTCTTATTCTGCTATTTAGATAACTGTTCCCATTCCCATAGGCAACCAAGATTTTTGGTTTCTTACATATTCTTCCAGACATACTCTGAGCAGATACAAGAAAATACGCACATTTTCCCCCCAAAAAATTGTTTCCCACACTAATGCTACTGGATTACACACTCTCCTACGTTTGGCTTTCTTCACTTAAAAACCTAATGTGGAGGTGTTTTCAGAGCATTTGTATTCATATGAAAGCTGGATCCTTGAGCAATTCTGACAAACATCCAGGGTTGAGACCCACAGGGGATGTTTGCTATTTCATCTGTGTATCCCCTGTACCTGGCAACATTAGTGGCAAATTCTGATGGACCGGACCAAGGGAATTAATGAATAAATGAATAAAGTGAGAGAAGGGAAAATGAATTTCAAAAAGTGATAAGAATGGAAAAGGGGAAGGAAGGACCCGATTAATATTTAACCCTTTGGAGGCATCTTGCCCCAAATTAAATGACATGCCCTGGTTTTGGAAAATATCACACAATTAGGGAGGTGCCAGTCTGCTTCAGCCTGTAGATCCCATTGCCTCTTCCATAATCAGATATGAACTTTTCTGAGGTCTCAACCAAGCGATATTCTCCTGCCCTTCTGAAAAATGAAGCAATTTAAATTCTGTTTATAAGGTCACAGACTTGCGCTCAATGCCAGGCAATGACAGAAATGGTTTCCTGCTGGCAGAAAACACGTTGGCTTCTGAAGAGGCCATGTGCTCCTCTTCTCTGCTCTCTTAGAACTCCCTAGATATCTTTCTATTTCAGCACCTCTGGTGGGAGATTGACAGTATCTGTTTATGTGTCTGATTCCCTGACTAGAGGAAGTCCCTGACTGAGGACAAGGATTAGGTCTCATTCATCTTTGTCTCCAATAACATGCCTGCAACACAGCAAAAAAGTCAATAAACTGAGGCCTACTGTAATGACAGATGAATTGAAAGAATGTGCCTATTAAGGGAAAGAAAGGACAAGACAAGATAAGAATGGACCATGGATCATTCTGTCATGGGAGGTGACACTATTTTTTTTGCATTTTCCCTCCTGCTAGGGAAAGCCCTTTGCTACCATATCATGTGCAGAATGTTGGAAGTGTTGGCCTCCCATATGACAGGAATGCCCTGCACAGAGACAAGAATACATGAACTTGTTTCATGGTTTCTATTTTTATTCCTGGTAGGAAGGGCTATTTCTGTTTCAACTCTGAGGAGCTGCTGAAGGAGGGTACATTGCAGTTTTCATTGGCTGTCAGAATGTGGCACATTTTAAAAACCAGAACCTGCTGAGAGGTGCCCCCAAAACCTTTCAGGGTTTTGAGATGGCAGCGGGAAGTCCAAAACTCTGGGACACATCAGTGTGTGGCACCAGGACTCTGTACCCATAGCATCAGAGGGAGGGTGGGTCTCATGCCCTAGCAGGTGAGGAATAGCTATGTTTTCCAAAACTACCTGGGTAAGTTAGCCCCACCCAACATGCACTAAAACAGAACCTTTGGGTTTTAACCCAATAAACGATGTTTTAAACTGTATCTCAGGTCCTGGCCATATAAAGGGACTCCACCTGCCCAACTCTGGCAGGTTAGTTCTTTTCCATGACCCCTTGTGGGCTCATCTGTAGAGGATCAGTACCACCAATCACTGGGCATGATGTGAGAATTAGGGAAGATGATGAATGAGCAGTTTGTCATGCCGAAAGCAATTACGAGGGTTCACTAGCATCAAGATGGTGATAATTACTATTATTATTAACTTGATGCCATAACAAGGGATTAAGCCAGCCAACGAAGAAAGAGAATATCATCAGTTGAGTAATTTTCCAGGTACCTTCTGGCTGGCTAGTTTCCACTGAATCCCAAGCCAATCACCCACTCTTTAAGCATACCGCACCATTCATCACTCTTCGCTTGCCTTAGGCCTATTTTCTGTTCTGTAGCAGGTAAACACAGATTTCCTTCTCAAGAACCAGCAAATGTGCTCTATTTCTGATGCATAAACTCTGAATAACTTCTCCACTCTTCCAGATTCTCCACACCTCGCTCTGGCTCACCCATCCAACGATACACCCATCTCATCATATCCCACTCCTATCAGGTCAGCACTTGCCTGTTGCTATGAAATGAACCCTGTCCACTCCAGCCACCATGCCCACCCTCCCCGCCTGTCATCCCTTCTTTATTATTTACCTAGACACCCACCTAGTCAATACGGTCCCACTCAATCCCATTTCCTCATGGAGTCTTTCCTGATTGTTGCAGTCCTTACTGTGCACTTTACTCTGAAATTGTAAATAATAACAAGTCCATAATTAAAAAACTAATTAAAGAAGCATTTACTGACCATCTACTAAGTGGCAACAAGGGTGAACTGAGAATGATGGTGACTAAATAGGAATACTGAACCAAGGTCTTGCTGGGTGATTGATGGGATCAGGAAGGTAAAGAAGATGAAGGAACCTAAGACGATCCCCCAGATTCTGCCCTGAGAACTGGGTGGGGTGCTGCCACTCACTGAGATGGGGATATAGAAATGGGATCAGACTGGTGAGATGGTGATGCGAGGCAGCTGCAAGCGGGACACATTGAGACTGAGACTGCTGTGATGCACTCGGAGAGAGGTGTCCAGCAGAAAGTTGGCTCTGTGAATTTTGTAGTCCTGGAGCTCAAGAGCTCTCTGTCTAATGAAGGAATCCCACAAATAAGCCCAGAAATTATAATAGCAAGTAGTAAATACCACAGACAAAGTGGAAACAACCGAAGGAGCCCAAAGGAAGGACAAATGCCTGGGGATATTGGGAAGCTTCTAAAGGAGGTGGCAGTTGAGTGGGGCTGGAAGACCGGTCCCCCAGGTTTAACATGTGAATGGGTAGAAAGAGCACGCCCAGATGAAGCAGCAGCATGTGCAAATGTACCTAGTAGGGACGAGGATGGGCTAGTCCAGAAGTGGCAAGCGGGTCACAGTGGCTGAAGAGTAGAGGACGTGAAGGAATCCGTGGCAATGAAGCTGGAGCAGATGAAAGACCTGCCAGTAGTGACCTCTGGACCACACCTGACACAAAGTAGTTTAAGGCACTAGATATTTTACACCCAAATCCAGATTTTTCTCTTCTACTGAAAGAAGAAGGAGGGCCAGAGCTTTCATTTTCATGGTGACAATGGTCAGGCAGAGCAGTGGCTGCTGCCATCAAACAGTCAGGTCTTTCTTATTGGCCACAACTCTCAAAACAACACTTTACTCTTGATATTATCCACCTCGCCCCTGTTGGCATTTGCAGTTTGAGCCACTGCTGGAACTGGAAGACAATGCCAAGGAATCTGGACTTATTTCCAAGGGCAACACAGGCCTGCTGAGGACAAGGATGGTCAGGGTGGACAACATAATGAAGACATGTGGATAAGGTCATTTCTTTTGATTTCCTTCTCCGGAAAGGGTTGACCCCAAACTAGGCCTGAATAGATGCCATCAGAAGTTCTCTCGTCTTGAAAATCAGTTTCCTGGCACTCAATTTTTCTCTCTCTCCTGCCCTGTTAACAATGCTGTATCCTAGGTGTTGAGTCATAATGGCTCTACCCAATTTTACTAGGAAATCCACCCATCCCAAGACCTCTCAGCATGGTAGTCCTTTGGCCCACAGGTGATTTGGATGTCTAGAGATGTATGTGTCTGTCCAGGAGGCAGCTGGCTGTTTTATAAGCTGCTCAGGAGAACCTATTGAATCGTATCACAATCTTCAGGCACTTCTGATCCACCACCCTCCTGGGGAGCATGCTGGGAAATGCATGACTGCTGAGGGAAGAAAGACTCAAGTCAAAGGTCAGTAGGCTTAAAATACTCCCAGCCAGAGCTATTGATCATGCAAGAACAGGAAAGGGAAGGAGCCCAAGAGGGCAGCGGGCTGGCCCAAATTTTCTCTCAGCAGAGATCTTGCTGATCTATAGAATTTAAACCTATAACGGCAATGAAGGAGATTGGCACCAACAGGCCCATGCTACAGCATTACTATTTAGGTGCTTATGGAACCCATTAAAATGATGATAAAGCACTCATTTGCAAATCTTTTTCTTTGTACCTACTATGTGTCTCCCACAGTGACTCAGTTCCTGTCCTCAAAGACCTCGTGGTCTACTTAAAAATGTATACAATTAAACGAATCACTACAACACAATGTGTAAAGTGCATCCATTACATATTTACCAAATGTTACGACATTCACAACTGTGGTTGGGTATTATGGAGGCTTCATGGAGAAAGGGAGAGTTTGGCTGAATTTTGAAGGATGAGTAGGAATTTGGCCAAGAGGCTGAGAAGAAGGATGTCTAGGCAGAGGGAGCACTTGTGATCAGATAAAGAAAATGTGATATATATATATATATTTATGATGTGTATTATATATATACACACACACCACATATATCTATATACACCACATATATGTACATGCCACACATATGTGTATATATGTATATATCAGCCTCCCATAAAATATTGCATAAAATATTATATGTGTGTATAGATATACACACATAGATACATATGTACACACAGAAAATATTATATGTGTATATATATACACACATAAAATATTTTACATAATATTATATGTAACATTCTTTTTATGGCTGAGTAATATGCAGCCATAAACACACACACCATAAAATATTACTCAGCCATAAAAAGAATGAAATCCTGCCTTTTGCAGCAACATGGATGGAACTGGAGGCCATTATCTTAAGTGAAATAACTTAAAAACAGAAAGTCAAATACTGCATATTCTCTCTTATAAATGAGAAATAAACGTGTACACATGGACACAGAGAATGGAATAATAGACAGTGGAGACTCCAAAAGGTGGGAGGGTGGAAGGGAAGTGAAGAATGAGAAATCACCTATTGGGTACGATGTACACTATTGGGGTGATGGTTACATAAAAGTCTAGAATTCACCACTATGTAACATATCCATGTAATGAAACTGTACTTGTACCCCCTAAATCTACAGAAATGTTTAAAAATGCAATAAAATAAAATGTGGTATAGCCTAAAAAAAAAAGAAGCTGTGCACGTTTGGGGCCAGTGAGAACTGGGTCCTTGTTCTGGCTCCACCAATAATAACCATTGTAATTGGTGTCCATGATCATCTTAACTTCACCAGGGCCCAGTTTTCTCATGTCTGAAATGCAGATAATAAGAGCAGCCATATAGAGTTACTTAGAGCAACACTGTCCAATACAGTAACCCTAACCACTTGTGGCTGCTTAAGTATAAATTAATTAAGTTAAGTAAAATTTTAAGATCCAATTTCTTATTCACAATATTCATAGTATAAATGTTCAGTGGCCACATGTCCCAAGTAGGACCATATTGGACAGTGCAGCTTATAAAACATTTTCATCATTGCAGAAGCTTCCATTCGACAGTACTGATTTAGAGGATGAGACTTTTGGATATAAAAGTCACCTTGCATATTGTTTAGTATATAAACAATGTTTAATAGCATAATTATACCTAGTATTAATTATAATAATTATAATTTGTAAAGGCCTAGAGTCATAATTCTCAAAGTGTGAAATGAATGAAGGAAAGAAGGAGACACAGATAACAAAGAATTAATATCAATTAGGAAATGAGGCAATGAGGGAGTAATTGAAGGAAAGGAGGAAGGAAGGGAGAAAGGAAGGAAGGCCGATAAGTGTGCTGGTTCTTCTGCATTTGTTCCCCAGAGCCATTTCTCTCTTTCCTGCTCTGCTCAGTGCCTGGGAGGCTGATCTCTGCAGACCACTTCATCTAAGCTCCCTGTCTGGCTGGCTTCTGATAGAGTTTGGTTAATGGAAGTGAGAAATAAAACAGTCACCAATTTGCAAAATAAAGTATGACCTGCAAAAGGGATAAACTGATCCAGCCATGCCATGTAACACAAATTAGCTCAAAACATTTTTAAATACCAGCTCATTCAGTCCCACATGTTCCCAGCTAATACTACAAATTGATGTAACCATAACTCTGTATAAACTTTTATGCTCCATAGATAAGACCGCTGACTGTCCTAGAAAATTGCTTCATTCATAAACTCTGACCAATCCCTGTCCAGACGATGCATATTAAAACCATCTTATGACTAACCCCACAATCTTACGAGTACCTTCCCTAACTCCCCTTTTTTGAGATATTCTTGAGATTTTGTTGCAGGACTACTATTCCTTGCTTATCATATTTAGGAAATCCAGCTTAGTAAGACAACCAGTGTTCCCTGGTGGTGGTTGCTTCAACAGGAGGCAACCACATGAGCCAGGAGAGCAGGAAGTAGGGCGAGGCATTGCTTTCCATGCCTCACTCTGTTTCAGTACTGACTCTGGCTGCAGCTGTACCTGCCCAACCCCCAACTGTAGCTGCTGCTTGGGGGCCCCTTTTTTATGAGCTCCAACAACATATCTTCCTCCTCTTGTCCCTTCAACCTGGGGGCAGTAATAGAGTTTGAAACTGCTAGCTTCTGGCTGCTTCAATATTCCTCATTTGTTCCCTTATCCTTGCCCATTTTCTATACAACTTCCCTTCATTAAAGAGTTTTTTGGGGGTCTTTTTGTTTGTTTTTGTTTGTTTGTTTTGTTTTGTTTTTAATGTGTGGGCAAACTGATTTCTGAATGACAGATAGTGCAACTTATTATTTATTGTCAAGCAGTGTGCTAAGCTCCCTTCCCTGGGTATCTTCTTAGACACATGCATGATAGGCACTCAACCCCAATTTACAGATGCAGAAACCTAATTCATCAGGTTAGGCAACTCACCCAAGGCCATGTCAATCAATGTTTAGTGTGGGAACATAGACCCTTCAAATTCAGATATCTGTGTGCTTTCTACTACTCTGGACTGAACTCAAACGTGGGCGTTTGAAAAACGGTTCTCCCCTTCTCTCAAATGAGTGTTCTGTTAGCTCCTGGAGGTTGTTCTTGGTGTTTATGTTTTTGCTTTCTTCTCCCTCTCCCAATCCTGGTAACATTCTGACTTTGCATTAAGCTTTTACAACTTCCCCTCAGGAACTAACGTATCTTCTTTACTCCCTCTAAGAAAAAATTGGCCAAAAAATCATCTACTGTCCTTGCAGATCTCTGATCATCCATCTCTGGCTTCAGCCTTGGAAGATACCAATGTCCTGAAACCCAGCATCACAGACACCAGATGATGACTTTTAAGGAGGGTGGGGTGCCACCCTGGAAACCTCAAATGGATCTTCCTATCCAATTCACAAATCTGTTTCCCAGCAGTGTGTGCATCGGTGTAGAACAACTAAATTGTATAAATTTAGTTACATGCACAACTAAATTTATACAAAAGGGACAACACTATAGGAAGCAGGCAAGCTAGCAAGAGTCAGTAAGAATTGGAAGTTAGTGTAAAGGATAGCAAAATCTTCCTCGAAGGATGTAGCGGTAAACTTAGAAAGATCAATATTTAGGGGAGAATCTCTTGAGTAATAGTCCTTAATTATGCAAACACACAAATAATTTCTGGGGGAAAAGTAATGGAATATTCCCTAGCTTAACAAAGGCAGACTCTTGACAGCATTTTTTTATATCTTAAGTTGAGAGGTGGTGGCGGAATCCACATAAGGAGTTTTTGGGGATTCTAGATGGGAACAGACCAAGACAGAATACAAAGTGACTCAGAAGCTGTGGGAGTCTTGGCTAGTGACATTAATTTAATACCTGGGCCACAGAGTTTGGGGGTGAAAGCTGGTCCCATCATTACTTATAGCTGAGGCTGATTCAGCCACCTAGCCATGGAATTCTTTACCAATAAATGACTGAGCATATAAAGCTGAAATCAAAGAGATGAAATCTTGGAGCCTGAGTTTGTGGTACCTTGGAAGCAAGTGTTAGAATCTGGGCCAAAAGTAGCTTCGGCACAGGGGAAATAAGCAGCCACTGAACTGTGCAGGACCTGTGTTCAACAGTGACACCATGTGGCAGTGAGACAAGAGTGGACTAAGTACACTTTCCAATTTTCTTCAAAGGAGCATTAAAAGCAAGACTGGCTCCTGTTTGGCACTACATAAGCCCCTTAAGTTTGTGGCTGATTCAGGAGGGAGCTACTGGTCACCCCAATGATAAGTCATAAACTGGAAAAGTAGAGGTGAAGTAAGCTACAGCAACTACATTGAGAAACGTGGGGCTTAGTTCTTGGGTTGTAATTTGCTGTGTGTGACTTAGGCCGAATCACTTCATTTCTCTTGGCTTTATCATTTAATCTTTAAAAAGAGCCTTTCTAGATTCACGACTTCCCAGAGGACCATGAGCTCCATAACAATAGAGACAAAGTTTTGTTCACTGCAGTATCCCCAGAGACCAGTGGACAGCACAAAGTACTCACTCATAAGTGTTTGTTTAATTGAATCAGATTAATGATCTCAGGCATGAACTATTCCCCAACAAGCTTGGCCTTGAGGCAAATGCAAAAGAAAAAACAGATTTGGGCCAGGATATTGGTCACTAAAGGAGTCATAGTAGTGCTGAGTTCATGGAAGATGGATGATAAATGTTCATCCATTCATATCAGAAGATTAGAAAGGTTATATGACTCGGGGAGTCACATAGCTCCCCACACTTCCATAGGGTTCTCTTTATGTTCCCTGGTGACAGAAATGTGTCCACCAGCTTCTTTCCTTTTGGGCCAGCTGTCTCATCCTCTGGTCCCCAGAAGATGGCAACCCTTGCCTCCTGTCCCAGAAACAAGCACTAAAGCTTCCTGAGGCTTCTCTGAGAGTTTTCACTATCAGGCCCAGAAGGGAGCTGCAGGCAGAGAGAAAGAACAAAAGAGTAAATGATATCTCCTATCTCACGGGGCTCATAGCAGAAGCCTTCCCAGGTTTGAGTTTGAATAAAAACGGAGCTGGGCTATGAGGTTCCACCTGACTTTGAGTCTAGGTCCCTCTCCTCCTCCATGGGCTCCTGAGTCTACTGGCTTTCTTCTCTATCAGTAGCTCCAACTGCAACCCTGCCCTCCTGAAGCCTGAACAAGTGAGAAAGAGAGAGCAGATAAAGAGGCCAGGCAGAATCTAGTGACAAGTACCATTAGAGAGGGATGGATGGAGGGCAGGGGGAGCCCAGAGAAGAAGATAACAAACTCAGCCTGTAGGGGAAAGGCTTGACAAGGGACCTGCATCTGGAGGCAACAGAAGCATTGAGGAGCCAAGAAGCCATATCAGTGGGAAGTACAACAGCAAAAAGAAAAGCCATGTTCTCAAAGTTATTTATTATGCTTCACATGAGGGGCATACGTGAGGGAAATCAGACACTGTGATTCAATGACTGCATGCGTTTGTTTTTCTAATTATTATTGTTATCATCAAGGGGAGCCATAATAACCACAAAGGGTAAGATTTGTCAAGTGCTGACACTGGGGCAGCCACTGTGATTGACCTGGTTTATTTGCTCATGTAATTCTCACAATAACCCCATGACAGAAGAATGTTATCATCCCCACTTTAACAACGGAGATACTGAGGATCAGAGGGGTTAAGTAAACTGCCTGAGCTCCCACAGCTAGAAAGTGGCAGAACTAGAATTCCAGACCAGGTCTAGCTGACTCCAGAGTCTAAATTGTTGCTATTTGTGATGGTTAATATTGAGCGTCAGCTTGATTGGATTGAAGGATGAAAATTATTGTTCCTGGGTGTGTCTGTGAGGGTGTTGCCAAAGGAGATTAACATTTGAGTCAGTGGACTGGGAAAGGCAGACCCACCCTCAATCTGGGTGGGCACAATCTAATCATTTGCTAGCTCGGCTAGAATAAAAGCAGGCAGAAGAGCATGAAAAGACTAACCTGGTTTAGACTTCTGACCTGTATCTTTCTCCCATGCTGGATGCTTCCTGCCCTTGAACATCAGACGCCAAGTTCTTCAGCTTTGGGACTTGGACTGGCTTTGTGTGAGTCAATACTCCTTAATATATACTCCTTAATAATGTCTCGTTTATATTTACATCTATCTGATTAGTTCTGTCCCTCTAGAGAATCATAATACACTACTATTATCTCCTGCTGCTCATTAATTCATTATTCCGCAAATATTTATTAAGCACCTACTGCATGCCAGGGGCTATTCTGTGCCTTATTATGCTGATTTATTGACATTTGAGTTAGAGGCAAATTTCCAGGGGCACAGCTACTGTATGGAGCATTATGCACACTGGAAGATATATGTGAGCTAATGAATGGTTCAACTCCCTTTCAGGACCGGCACCCCACACTGGACTACATCCATGAGTGTACCCCAGAAAATGAGGCACCTCCCAGCATCACTGACAAGCAAGCTACAACACCAAATAGCAAGGACCACACACAAGAAATCCCCTCACCACATGCCAGCTAAAAGAATGAACTAGTCACTGCATGACAAGGATTTCACCAACACAGAACTGGGTTGAAGAAGCCGACAAAGACAGAACAAATCCCCATCCCTTTAATCACAAAATCTTACAAACTGGTCCCCTCTGTGAGAGTTTGAATCCCAGCTGTTTCAGAGACAACTCTGAGCTGTGAAATACTAAACTTGGAAGGGCCCTAGACACCTTTGAGACTTTCCCAAATGTCAGTTGGTCAGATACCCCATCACCATCTTTGCTTTGTTTAGGCATGACTTGTACTATTAATTACTGTAGGTATTGTTTTAAATCAACTTTCTTTTCCACTTCAATCCAATTACAGCATAAGAGAAGGAGACTTTATATCATGACCTTTAATAGGAAAGCCAGACCCCCTCATAGAAATAGGTTACCATACCAATAGATCTACTGGCCTCAGAATGTGACTGCGTTCAAAGCAATTTAATAAATCTCCCTGTACTCATATTCAAGGGAGGACACTGACCAGCTGAGTGGGAAAGAGCCCTGCTCAGATCCCTGGGTGGATGCTGCTTTACTGGGACTGGCCGTGCAGACCCAGGATGTTTTCACTGCCGTTTTACTGCTTGGTAGCTGCCTGGTGTATTTATTAGCCAATGGTTTGTGTGAATAGCCGTGCAACCTCGGGTCCATCTCTATTTAACATAAAGTTCCCCCAGCTCCCCTTTCCACTGCAGGTTTCTCTCTCTCTGAGCATGAATCTATTGACCACGGCTTCTTAAAACTCCTCTCACTCCAATCTCCACGAGGAGTGCAGGAGTGCGGGGCAAAGCACCCCACTGGGAGGACCTGGGCAAGGGTAACCTACAGGAGGAGAGGTGGGGTGGGCAGCAGAGGACGAGTTCCACTGCCTGGGCTGGACTTCCACTTCTGTGACTGACTGAGATGATGCTTCCCTCCCTGTAAAATGAGCCATCAAAGAACACAGGTGCTTCTCAATGTGGGACTGGGCACCACAGGTGGCACCACAGGTGACTGGATGCCTTCACAGCTGAACATCTTAAATATGTTTAAGTTAAACTCATCACTCCACCCCTAGAACATTTGGAATCCTAAAAGTGGTATGTGAGCTGAGTGGTCTCTGTTTTTAAAAGGGTTAAAAGCGAATTTGCCAAACTATATCCGAATAAATCTTGGAATGGATTCTTTGAAAAATTCTGCATGGTTTATTAAAGTGATGGGTTTGAGGAAAAACACAGGTGATCACTGGGAAGCAGCAAATGTTCACTATGAACAAATGGTATCGGAGTCACCTTACGACTTTTTTCTTTCTTTTTTTTTTGAGATGGAGTCTAGCTCTGTCACCAGGCTGGAGTTCAGTGGCACGATTTCGGCTCACTGCAACCTCCGCCTCCTGGGTTCAAGCGATTATCTTGTCACAGCCTCCCCAGTAGCTGGGATTACAGGCAAGTGCTGCCACACCCAGCTAATTTTTTATTACAGGTGGAGTTTCACCATGTTGGCCAGGATGGTCTCGATCTCCTGACCTCATGATCCTCCCACCTCGCCTTGTGACTATTTTTAACAAGACAAGCGTGGCAGATTAAAGTGATTTGTTTATTCTGACAACCTTTATTGAACAGCTACAATAGGTCAGAGAGTTTGTTGGGTGCTCCACGTAAGCCATTTCATGTCATTTGCTTTGGTAGGACATGATAGCAAAAAGATACCACCAAATCATTTAGAAACTGAGAAAAGAGATTGTCCCTTGTTTACTAATTTATTGTAAAAGTAAGCAAACAGAATTGGAGGACAGATGTGTAAACCGTCCTTAAGGAATAGAAAGGTTAAAGTGATTTAGCAGCCCCTGTCCCGTGTCCTTCCACTTCTCATTAAAATGCCACCAAGGACACACACAAGAAGAAGCCAAAATTTCCTAACTCATAAACACCCTGAAAACCAAAAGTGATAAGCCAATTATTGCCAGATTTAGGAAGAAATTTTCATTGACTGTATTTGAAGAATTCACATATGTGAAGTGCTTACAACAGTGTCTGGCACATAGAAATGCCAATTGTTCATTATTATTAACTTAAAGTCAAAGGAACTGAACTGAGGAAAAAACCTGGTGACCTCTGCAGACGCTGTCCTATGAAAGAGAGGCCCTACCAGGCAGAGAGGTGCTGAGCAGATGTAGTTGAGCTGAATAATGTCCCCCAAATTTGTCTACTCAGATCCTCAGAACGTGACCTTATTTGGAAAGAGGGTCTTTTTAGACGTAATTAGTTACAGAGGAAATATACTGGAGTTGGGTGGGAACTAAATCCAGTGACTGATATCGTTATATACAGAAGAGGAGAGGAGACACAGAAACCCGGAAGAAGTCCATGTGAAGATGGGGGCAGAGATGGAGTGATGCATCTACGCACCAGGGAATGTCGAAAACTGCTGGCAGCCACCAGCAGCGAGGAAGAGTCAGGAGAAGACTTTTCCCGAGAGCCTTCAGAAGGAGTGTAGCTCTGCTGACACTTTGATTTCAGACTTCTTGTCTCCAGAGCTGTGAGAGAATAAATTTCTGTTGTTTTAAGTCACTCAGGTTGTGGTGCTTTGTTATGGCAGACTCAGGAGAGGTATCTGTCCCTCTACTCCACTGGCAGAGGACCAGTGTCTGCATTCACTGGTAAAATGTGCCATATTTCTGCTTTTTGGTGCTGCTTTATGAATCAGCAAATACTGTTTTCAGTCATTTCCAATCTTTTCAGCTCCAGGGAAAAGTCAAAACAGAGAACAGCTATGACAGACTACGTCTGGGGGATGCAGCCACCACAGGCAGAACCATGCCTTGGGGGTGAAGACAGAAACAATATGGGGGGCTTCACGTGCAGGGGGTTGAGGTATTTCATGTGCTCCACCACTGGATCAATAGAGGAATAGTGATAAGGTTGGGCTCTGTGTCCCCACTCAAATATTATCTAGAATTGTAATCCCCGTAATTCCCATGTGTCAAGGGAGAGACCTGGTAGGAGGTGATTGGACCATGGGGGCGGTTTCCCACATGTTGTTCTTGTGATAGTGAGTGAGCTCTCATGAGATCTGATGGTTTTGTAAATGTTTGACAGTTCCTCCTTCACACTCTCACTCTCTCTCGCCTGCTGCCATGTAAGATGTGCCTGCTTCCCCTTCTGCCATGATTGTAAATATCCTGAGGTCTCTCCAGCCATGTGGAACTGTGAGTCAATTAAACTTCTTTTCTTTGTAAACTACCTAGTCTCAGGCAGTTCTTTATAGCAGTGTGAGAATGGACTAATAGAAATGGACTTCTTAGAAATGGAAGCTCCCACCACCATTCATCAAAACTGCACAAAACAATTGTCTGTGAGGCCCTGGGACCTGAGCTCCGCATTGTGCACACCAACCTTCCAGCCGTATGTCTGAGAGAAAGCTGTGTCTATTAAGATGGCAGTGAGCAAGGCCAACAGCAATCCACGTAACCCTGCCTGTTGGCAAATGCTGGCCTAGAAAGACACTCCCTGTTTACAGAAAAATTAAGAGGAGAATAAAGAATATTGTGGTATGAGTGGAACAGAACATTATCTTGAAGTCTTAAAGAGAATACCTATGAAAAGAATGTGCTACAGAAGCCTGAAAAATAGTTTAGAAAAACAGAAAAGGCTTTTGTTTTGCAACAGGATACAAAACCTGATCTCTGTGAAACAGAAATAAAGAGTTACATGAAGACAATTCACAAGGAAAGGAGAACTGGGTATGATAAAAGTATCTACATTTATAAAATGGATGCAAGTTTTTTTTTTAATGTTAACATATGGATTGTGGAAAGATATTTTAGAAGACTAACCCACAATGACTTAAATAGAGATTTTTCAGGAATGCTACAAGGGTTTAGAGTCAGTAAATCACTTAATTATTTGTATCAACATGACATTTGATCAAAGTCATTATCTATTCTTGAAAAAAATCTAGTAAACTGAAAATGGAAGGTTATTTTGTTGACATGAGGAAATATCTTACTTGCGAGCTATGAGATGGGATCCAATTAATGTCATTGACAAGATAAAGACCTATATTATCATTACAGTAATTTAATATTGTCCTTTTGAAAAATATAGTCAGAATAATTAGAACCAGAAATAAGAGTTCTGGCTTTTGCAAAAGCAAAGAAAAATACATCATTGTCTTCAATAATATGACTGTCTACCTCCAGTAACACAGGTAACATTTACTGAATCGTCAACAGGCCCATGCACTGGTTAACACTTAATAAGTTCCCAGCTGAATCTCCACAGTAACCTTACGAGATAGGTGCTATGATTAAACATTTAATGAACAGATAAGGAAAGTTAAGAACAGAGAGGATAATTTTGCTCAGAATAATACAATAGTAAGTATAGAGTCAGGTAAGTTGGCTTTAAGATCTATTTCTGAATGGGTACTTCCAAGCAAATCAACTGAAAATTGAACAAAACAAACAGCAACTCAACCAAGCCAAACCAAGCATTATAACTAGTAAGACAAGACTGTGAAGTGGCTGGATATAAAAATAAATACTCCCAATACAAAACATTTCCTAAATATAAACAATTAGGAAAGATAAAATTTTTAAAAATTCAATTTATATTAACAAACCAACAACAACAATAACTCCGGCAACCATATGATGAGGGAATAAAAGTCCCGACATTAAGTCGTCAGGTCTAGAGGAAGACAGACAAAGGAAAACTATGCTTCAGGAAAAAAAGACTAACTGTGAAGATTTTGAGAACGTCCCAGTTAATTTTAGGCTTCATGTAATTCCTAACAAAACCCAAAGATTTTGGTGGAGACATGGGGAAACTGATTCTAAAATACAACTGAATATATCAAAAGTTCAGAAAAACAGAGTAATAAGAGGGGCCTTGCCCTAAAATAAAATGGCAGTTATTAAGTATCTTTAATAACAAAAACAATAATGTCAAAAATTGTTATCTATGTAACAGGAATTATTGAGTAGAGGCAATAAAGTAGAATACATGGAAACAGGTCCTAGGAATATAAAGTTTAGTTTATGGTGAAGGTAGCAGCACTAATGGGTGAAGGAATAAGAATGATCCAATAAATGTTTTCCAAAATAATTAGCAAAAGTAGGCATTTTCTCTAATCCAAATACCAAAAAACACTAAGAGTCCTAATAGAGGTTATGATGTTTGAGAGAAGTCTTAAAATATGAGCAGGATTATATCAGATGAACTAGCAAGGTGACATTCACAATAGGCAGAAAAAAAATATGCAACGCATGGTGTGATAGAAAAAAACAACAACCATATTCAGACATTTGAAAGAAATTGGTTAGATGGTGTGACAGGGAATGTCAAGAAAGAAGACCATAAAGGTAAATTAGACCTAGTTATGAAGTTTAGATTCTATCTCACAAGGGATGGAGAACCAACCGCTGAATAATTTTAAGCAGATGAGTAGCATGTTCTGGTTAGTGTTTTAGGAAGATCAGTTAGCTGGCAATGTGGAAGAGAAGTGGGAGAAATGAGAAATTGAATATATTTAGGTGGCTGATATAATGGAATTATGCAACAGGACAAGGAGAATGTGGGGAAAACGAGGGGAAGGAATGGAGTTGAGAGCTGCTTAGGTAGTAGAACGAAGTAGACTAATGGCAACCTGGTAAAAGTGGGGTGTGAGAAAAAAGGTGAGGGTGAGGTGTGAGAAGAGGTCAGTGTGATAGTGAAGAGGAGGGGAAAGTCTTGATTTCTGCATAGGGGGGCATTAGGGTCACTACTGGAGATGAATTCAGGGAGCAGAAGGGATAATGGTTAGGATATGTTTCATGGGTCATGTAGCTGAAGGAGCTGAGCTATGACCTTGGCTTGGGGAAGGGAGGAGTGTAAAAGCTCATACTCCCAGGGTTTGATTTGTCCAATGACTATTTTAAAAGAAAAGTTTAAGTGTTTTTCCCCCCCTAACTTTCGGGTTGAGATATAGGGTCTCTTCTATAAGTAGTTTCTTCAAATTGAAAGATAACTTATTTCCCATGACATCCCAGTTTCTGTTTGTTTTTCCTTCTGCAAGGGCAATCCACATTCTTTATTTTCCTTGTGTCTGAAATATTTCTAATAAATTAGCTAACTTATCCCTGAAGTCATATCCTTCACTTTAATAAGAATAAAATGAGGCTGCTCTATGTATTATTAAACTTCATTTCAGGCTGAAATTGAATTATAAACTAGCCATAGTTCCTCTCATGTATCACAAGTTATTGCCCTATGATTCATGCTTCTGAATGGTTTTCAATCTTTTAGAGGCAGTAGGGAAACTGTCTTAAAATAGCCTGAATATAGCGCAATGAATATTTTTAAGAAGTCTGTAATTTTGGAAACTTTTATAGAAACATTTTTACTAACAACGACCCTGGAAAAGAATCTGCGGTAGGCTTTTAACGTGTGAGTTACTGTTGTTTCCTTGCTTATTTTTTTTTCCTGAATTACTGATATTTTAAAAGACCACATTTATCCCCAGATAAGCCATCGTGATTAAATGGGACCCTTTTATCCAAACCCTAAGATCTCAGTGGGGCATTGTGGCATAAGCTCTCTTGGCATCATTCTGTCCTGAAGGATTACATTTAAATGTTCAACTTGCCTCTTCTCTGCTGAAGAGTTCCTGTCTTCTCCCCTTCTGAGTCACTCTGTCACAAATTACTCACCACCTCACAGAGTGAGGTGTTAGGAAGAATAAAGTCCCTAAAGCCAGACAGACCTGGTTAGAACACTGGCTCTGCCAATTCCTTAGTTCTGTGACTTGGGGCATGATCCTGAGGTCCCCAAGGTTCTGATTTCTCATTAGTGGACCAGGAAAAACAGGAGTTCCTTCAACACTGGGCACTGCGAGGCTCAGTTTGTGATCCTGGAGAAGTACTAGTACAGCATCTAGCCCAGAGTGATTGTGAAATTCTGCACACATCTGCACATATGCATGGGATCATTGAGCCCAGGATCAAGTGCCGCTGCAGACCAGCTGTGCAGATTTGGGCAAGACATCCACCCTCTCTGAAGAGGTCAACAGTTGTTTTCCTCAGTTCAGTTCCTTTCACTTTAAGTTAATAATAATTAACAATTGGCAGTTCTACGAACCAGACGCTGCTGTAAGCACTTCACATATGTGACTTCTTCAAATATAGTCAATGAAAGTTTCTTCCTAATTCTGGCAATAATGGGCTTATCACTTTTGGTTTTTGGCATGTTTATGAGTTAGGAAATTTTGGCTTTTTCTCATGTCCTTGGTGGCATTTTAATGAGAAGTAGAAGGACTCTGGATGTTATGTTAACCTTTCTGTTCCTTAAGGATAATTTACACATCTGTCCTCCAATTCTGTTTGCTTACTTTTACAATAAATTAGTAACCAGAGGACAATCTCTTTTTTCAGTTCCCAAATTATTTAGTGGTATCTTTTTGCTATCATGCACTAACAAAGCAATTGATATGAAATGGTTTACGTGGAGCACCCAGCAAACTCTCTGACCTATTGTAACTGTTTAATAAAGGTTTACGGAATAAACAAATCACTTTAATCTACCAGGCTTGTTGTGTTAAAAATAGTTGTAAGGTGACTCTGACACCGTTTGTTTATAGTGACCCTCTACTACTTCCCAGTGGTCACCTATATTTTTCTTAAAACATGCCGAAAAACCATCACTTTTCATGCAGAATTTTTCAAGGAATCCATTCCAAGATTTATTCGGATATAGTTTTGCAAATTCACTTTTAACTCTTTTTAAAAACAGAGACCACTAGCTCACATACTACTTTTAGGGTTCCAAATGTTCTAGGGGGTAGAGTGATGAGTTTGACTTAAAACGTATTTAAGATGTTCAGCTGTGAAGGCCATCAGTCACCTGTGGTGCCCAGTCCCACATTGAGAAGCATCTGTGCTCTTTGATGGCTCATTTTACAGGGAGGGCAGCATCATCTCGGTCAGTCACAGAAGTGGAAGTCCAGCCCAGGCAAGGGGGCTCGTCCTCTGCTGCCCACCCCGTCTCTCCTCTTGTAGGTCATCCTTCCCAGGTCCTCCCTCTGGTGACCCCCGTGAAGTGCTTTGCCCTGAACTCCTGCACTCTTTGTGGAGATTGGAGTGAGAGGAGTTTTAAGAAGCCGTGGTCAATAGATTCATGCTCAGAGAGAGAGAGAAACCTGCAATGGAAAGGGGAGCTGGGGGAACTTTATGTTAAATGGAGATGGGCCTGAGGTTGCACAGCTATTCACACAGACCAGTGGCTAATAAATACAATGGGCAGCTACCAAGCAGTAAAACAGCAGTGAAAGCATCCTGGGTCTGCACGGCCAGTCCCAGTAAAGCAGCATCCACCCAGGGATCTGAGCAGGGCTCATTCCCACTCAGCTGGTCAGTGTCTTCCCTTGAATATGGGGTACGGGGAGATTTCTTAAATTGCTTTGAACTCAGTCACATTCTGGGGCCAGTAGATCTATTGGTATGGTAACCTATTTCTATGAGGGGGTCTGGCTTTCCTATTAAAGGTCATGATATAAAGTCTCCTTTTCTTATGCTATAATTGGATTGAAAGTGGAAAAGAAAATTCATTTAATACATAAAGTAATTAATAGCACAGGTCGTGCCTAAACAAAGCAAAGGTGGTGATGGGGCATCTGACCAACTGACATTTGGGAAAGTCTCAAAGATGTCTAGGGCCCTTCCAAGTTTAGTATTTCGCAGCTCAGAGTTGTCTCTGAAACAGCTGGGATTCAAACTCTCACAGAGGGGATCTGTTTGTAAGACTTTGTGATTAAAGGAATGGGGATTTGTCCTGTCTTTGTCGGCTTCTTCAGCCCAGCTCTGTGTTTGCAAAAGGCTTGTCTTGCAGTGACTAGTTCATTCTTTTAGCTGGCATGTGGTGAGGGGATTTCTTGTGTGTGGTCCTTGCTATTTGGTGTTGCAGCTTGCTTGTCAGTGATGCTGGGAGGTGCCTCATTTTCTGGGGCACACTCATGGATGTAGTTCAGTGTGTTTGGGGTGCTGGTCCTGAAAAGGAGTTACCATCATATCAAAATGCTAAAAGGAAGGGAATGGATGTGATGTGTTCACTCACTGAACAATTTGCTGAGTCAACTCTATGGGAAACACTGTGTTAGGCACTATGGGAGCATCAGTCGACCCTGAATCCACTTTCCTCAGGAATTTTTACCTCTAAAGATGTCTAGATCCCATGACCTTGGAGAAGTACCTTGAATTGGCTAGAGACCAACTGGAGTGTGAGTGCAGGAAGCTGCCAAAGGTTCGAGACTTAAAAAGTACTGAATTCTGAAGACTAAGGGGGAAGGTTTCAGGAAGACTGTGCTAGAGCAGGGTAGAACTGTGACCCCAAAAATGTGGGCTCCAGAGAATTTAAAAAGTGGGATAAAGCAAGGCAATCCAGAATTTGGGAAAAGTAAGTGAAAGGGCATGTCTGGGGGAAAGGAGGGCATGTTAAGGGAGTGATCGCATTTCTCCATGGATCCCAGCGTTAGGAAATATACAAACAACAATCACTTCTGTGCATCAAATTGCACAGATAAAATATTTTGGGGGCAAACTGAGGCTCAGAGAGATTGAGTAGCTTGTTTAAGCTCAGATCACTCATCTGACCCAATGAGAATTTGACCCTAGGTTTGTCTAATTTTTTTATATTCCCACAGTGATGCCTGTTCGTCAACAGGCTCACTTCACCCTCTATAGGACTCTCTGAAGGCAAGGACTGTGGGCTTATTCTCCTTGTCTTCCAGCACTGGCAGGCTCAATACTTATTTGTTAAGAGAAGTGAAATAATAAATCAACACGCAGGCGCCTTTAGAACAAGCCTATGATCAGAACAGAGACCAAAGGCAGATTTCTCTATTATCTGAGACAGTCTGCCCAAGACTCTGCAGACCCCGAGGTTGGGCTGACCCTGGTCTGATGGCCCCGGGAATAAAAGAGTCATCGAGCTGCCACGACGAAGCAGCAGCACTGCCAGATGATGTGATGGATGACGGCCACAAGTCCCTCTGGACTCTTGCATGCTCCCCCGCCCATCTATAATCCTTAGATCACTGACGCAGCATGATGTAATGGGCTTTCCATCGCTCTAATAGTCTGGCCTGTCAGTGTGGATTTATCTCAACATGTACAGGGACATGGGGCCTGAAGCCTATTCAGGACTATATGATGGAAGAGCTTTAACAAAATGAAGAGTCTACTATGGCAGACCTCAATCTAACCTTCTCAGCTCCCCAGATGAATCCCCTCCCAATCCCCACAGCACCTATGGTGGCTAGCCTTGGACAAACTTAGCTCCCTTCTTGAACTACATGGTGAATGAATGAATGAAATAAAAAATGAATAAATGCTAGATATGAATTCCAATAAACCCACAGATTTTATTTCCAATAAATAAGTGGTACACATATCTGTCAATTTTGAAAGTAGTTCTTTGGGAAACTGGTATGTGGTTGGATTTGTACAGTTCCCAGTTTCTAGAGGATTTTCAATGTATTTTAACTGGTAATTAAGACTGTGGGCTCTGGAGGCCAAATGTGAAGAGTAGAGTATCAAGCTTATAATTTACCAGATATGTGACCTTGCACAAGCTACTAAACTCTCAGACTTCAGTTTATCCATCTGTGAAATGGGGTTGACACAAGAAATAACAGAGATAACACAGATTAAACAGCATGATCTTCACCTCGTTATCTGAATTCTGGCCTTCTATGGAGATGGTCTTTCTTGCCTGTTTTGCCGATGAAGCAACTGAAGCTCAGGGGGATTATGTTATTTGCCAAAGGTCACAGTGTCACCAAAACCCAGGACAGCTAGCTCACCACAGTCCATCAGCCAGAGCCACTTCCAATCTGAAATGTTCCCAGATTCTTTGTAATTCAGGTAATTCTTCCTGACCCTATTACCCCATTCAATTCTGAGGGCTATAAACAGCCCCCACTCTACTCAGAGGAGAAGCTGGAACTTGATCTCCTGGAAGGAAATCTAATACATACAGACAGCCCCACTTGCTCAGAGCCAGAGCCCCTGAAATTACATTTAACACCAAGCAGAAAAGGGAAGGAAGGGCAGGCTTAACGAATCCAAGGCTGCTGTTATTTATAACAGAAGAGAAAACAAATGAATGCTGGTGTCTGATCACATTTGCCACTTATCAGCACCTCTCTCCACACCTGCAGAAGCCCTCTATTCACGTGCAACAGTGAGAACTTCCTTTTCATCCACAGTCCTTAGGGTTTTTCAGCTCTAGCTGCCCACTGGAATTACCTGGGTGCCTTTAAAAAACACATAAGTATGCAGAGGTACATGAAAACTACCCATAGAGAGTTCATATTCAAATGGTCTAAGACAGGACCTGGTCTTCATTGCTTTTTGAAAGCTCCCAGGTGATTTGAATGCACAGCCCAGGCTGAGACCACAGCTGTAGGTTGTGGTTAATGAGTAGTTGATTGGTTTGGAACATAGAGTCATCCCATGTTGTAGAAATTCCATTTCAGATGGATTCAGTCACAGAAACTCATGATGCCCAATCATAAGGTGTTGTTTCCCAAACCAGTCCCTCACCCCCTCCCAGTTCTTGCCAGGTTCTTAGTACCCTACTAAAATCTGGATAAAGCCCTCCATTTTGCCTGCATAAAACCTAGCCTTGGCACAGCCATCTCACCCTGCTAAAACTAGGCCATGACACCACCATATTGTAGAAGTCCTTGGTTATCACGAACACTATTTTCTCCTCCAACCTCCAACCTGACACAGAATACATACCTGAAACACGCTTCCTCCCTCTGCTTCCTCCTTGAGGTCCTCCAGGCCTGTGCCACCATGGCCCTCCTGCTTCTGTTTGCTCTCCCTTCCCACACAGACACACAAGGATGCTTCTCAGAAGTAGCCAAGCATACTGGGTCATTTCCTGGTTGGCTCTGAGTCATACGGGATAAAATGCAAACTTCTCAGCAAAGCGCTTCACATTTTCACCTAGTTTCCTAACCACATTTTTCTGGGGCTACTCCATGTGATTTACACCCTAGCCAAACTCATCTATGTTGCATTTCCGGAACACACCATTCACTACCACACCCCTGTGCTTTGGCCCAGGCTGTTCTTTTCACCAAATATGCCCTCTACGCCAGTGCACCTGGTGAAATCTGACTTGTTCTTTAAGATCTCTGACACCTTAGGGCCCACTCCCCACCTGTGCTGGCCGGGCCCTGGGCAGAGTCTCTTCCAGCATTACTGTTCACAGTCCTCCCTACTGCCCAATGGAGGAGGAGGTGCTCTTTTTATGCCCACATGAGTAGTGTTTTTTTAAAGCACATTTTCTTGACAATGGCTTGGATGTGGCCTGAGGACAAGGTGTGGCAGGAGAAGGAGAGCTGAGAAGAGAAGTGAAAGAAGAGGGGCGGAGAGAGATAAGATGGTTAAGTCATATGACGGGTACTGGGGGCAAGGGGCTAACAAAGAGACTTTAGCTAGCAATTCTTCCTGGAGTCTTCACCGAATAACAGAGAGGCCAATTAACCAGTTTGAATTGTTTGCTGTTTAGTGCTTGCTTTGCGTCTCTCATCTCTGCTAATTCCCTAAACTCTCAGCAAAGGTGACTCTATATGCAAATGCCCCGAGAAAGCCATTTGGAAAGAAATCAATGCAAGGGGCTTGGAGGACATCCCTGCTGGCTCAGAGCAGAGTGATGAACAGGAACAGCAGGTGAGGCAGAACTGAGATGCAGAATTTACTGGGGCAGGAAACTCAGAGCCCAGTGACATGGAGAAGGCCATATCCTCTCTACCCCACACCTCCTGAGCTGTAAGGACATGGGCAGAATTGAAAAATAGCCCGCTGGTATTCCCAGCATGTGTGCATATGTGGAATAGAAGGAGGTATGTCCTACCTTTCATTTAAATCTCAAAGATGGAGTGACCCCAACAGGTACTTGGCTGATCTGCCAGAGCATGAGTACCACACAGGCCAGGCTTTCAGACAGGAGAAACTGGGCAGGCAGACAAACGTGCCTCTATACTCACTTGCTCAGCTCAAATATGTTTGCATGGGAATCTTGGGGCAGAAAGCTTTGTCCTCGTCCCTCAGATGTCGGCTCAAGACTATACAGGTTTCTAAGGCCTCCAAATAACCAATGAAAAACAATCAAGTCATGAAGGCCTTTGAACACAGTTGGTGATGACCCATCTGAGAATAGAGAGCTCCAAAATAATTACATTTCCCCATGCAGCCCACAGAAAAGTGCCGAGTGCACCACTTGCAAGGTTATTGTGTTGGTGCTGAGTCGAGCAGTTTGGGCCCTTTGTTTCAGAGAGCAGTGCTTATGTTTGCAAGATACCAAGTACTCCCAGCAGTGATTCATCTGGACGTGCTTCCCTGCCCATCATGGATTGGGGAGGCTTCCTCCACCCCAAGGAAGCAGGGAAGGCAGTTCACATTTTTTAGGAGACCGTATGCTAAGCACTGAGGCCCGCACTCTTTATTAACAGCTCAGTGCCCTCTGCCTTCTTCCTCCAAGGCCAAATCTTGATTATGATCACTTAAAGATGAGCAGAGGATGAGGAAGAGATCTTCTGATCTCAGGATAGGGGACTTTAGCCCCATAGGTCCAATCCAAGGGGCTTGCAGGCCAGATCCAACCAATCCAGCCTGCCACCTGCATTTGTAAAGTTTTACTGGAAGACGGCCATGCCATTCATTTACACATTTTCTGTGGCTGAGTTCATGCCACAACGGCAGCACTGTGTAGCTGTGATACAGGTTGTATGCAGCCCACAAAGCCCAAAATATTTACTTATTCTTTGGTCACTTACAGAAAAAGTTTACTGACCTTTGACATGACTTGACATGCCCCAAATTGTATTGTTTTCCCCCAAAACCTGCTCCTAGCCTGTTTTAGAAAATGGCTGTAGGTGCTAAAACCACGATTGGGCTTATTGCTCGTTTCCATCCTCTCTCTGACTACCCATTTCCATTAAGTCACTGTGTCAACTGATTCTGTGCTGAAATCTGTATTTCTACTATGTGTCACCTTTTCTCATCCCCCTACTGTAGTCGAGTTGAGTTCTGTCCCCATTCTCAGGTAAGACATCAAGACAACTGTGGGTCTCGGCCTTGTGCACCTCAATTCCACTGCCTCTCTCCTGCAGAAGTAGTCTTTTAAAAAAATATCTGATTTTGTCATTTCCTCCTTACGATATTTAACATGCTTTCATCACCTACAAAAGGAAGCATGCGTTCTGACCTTGGCAATCAAGACCCTCCAGTCTGACCCTTGACAATCTCTTCACCCTCCTCTCCCATGGCTACTTCTACATCAACAGTGTAGGGTTCAGAAATTCCACACTGCTTACGGTTTCTCTGCAGCCATCATACTGTTTCATCCCTCCATATCTTAGTTCTTCATGCTGTTCCCTCAGTCTGTAATTCCCTCTGGATAATTTCAATCTGAAATATCCTTCAAGTCATTCAATACCATGTTCAAATGTCAACTCAATCTCAGGAAGCCTTTCTTGATGTCCTGTCCCATCAGTACAGTCAGTTCACCTATTCTCCTCCTTTAGCTTATACATGCTTCAGTTTTTGTGCCTTTACTTCATTCTAATGTCCTTCCTTGGATCCTCTCTTCTCAGCAAAACTACAGAATTATTGAGACCAGGGACCCTATTCATATGCCCCTGCATCCCTAATCTCTAAGCACAACATCTAAAACTCAGTAGATATTTGTTAATTGAATTAAGTGAAGAAATGTGTGAATAAACAAATGGGTGAATGCAGACACAGTCACTATCCCCACATTGCCATGTAAGAAAACTCTTTCCACTCTCACCCTTTCTTTAACCCAGTAACTTGTCTCTAAAAAAGAACCAGAAGAAAAGGGGAGTGGACACAGTTTAATATGAGGACTAAGGCTAATGACCAAGCAGAATTTCCTTTTCCATTAAGCAACCATTTGTTGAGCACATACTATATGCCAAGCATGTACCAAATTATTTACATATAATTATCTGAAACCGTCGCATGGGGAGGGGTAAGGACAATGAGTAGATCAGCCCCATTTTTATAGGATAAGGCTAGATAGTGACCTCCCAGGGTCTCCCAGTGAGCTAGTGATGGCTCCAAAGGTAGGACCCACCTCTGCTGGTTCCAGAGCCCAGCGGTTGCCATCATAATGTGCTGCCTTCCTGAGCTTTCCTGCAACTCAGCTCCACTGAGTTCTACTTGTTATTTAATTTTGTGTGAAGCAAAGTTAGAGGCTCGCCAGCCTGAAAAAAGCCCAGAATAATTTTGTATTCGCTGTCCTAGTTAGTTTTTTTTTTTTTTTTTTTTTAAGAAAAAATAAATCAGGGCAGCATGTTCCCTGGCCTCATTCCCACTGTTTCTAGGATTGCCACACAACACAGCTTGGTAGGAGCCCTGGAGTGGGCAGAGCTGACGCCCACATGGTGACAGGCTGGCTTTCTCGAGCCTTGTCCCAGGGTCCTGGCGGTGTGAATGGGGAAAGACAGTTAGTCAGTCCATAAAAGGAAAGAAAACCACCTAATCATGAGAGCTGCAGATGGACTTCATAAAATGTTGGACTCACGGGATGCAGGAGAGAGAAGTGTGTTGGGGGTCAAGAGAGCTGGGTTCTGTCCAGGGTCTAATATAGGCTTGGGACATTGGTCAAGACCTTTCCATTTCTAAGCCTTGATCCACACCTGAGAAAAGAGATGACTGGCTGGTGTCGTGGGCTGAACTGTGTCTCTCTCAAATTAATACGTTGAAGTCCTAACCCCTAGGACCTCAGAATGTGACTGTATCTAGAGATAGGGTTTCTAAAGACATCATTAAGTTAAAATGAGTTCATTAGGGTGACCTGCTCTAATATGACTGGTGGCCTTATAAGAAGATATTTGAACACAGACATAAACAGAGGAAAGAAAATGTGAAGACACAGGGAGAAGACAACCATCTACAAGGCAAGGACAGAGGTCCCAGAAAAACCACCCTGTTGACACCTTGATCTTGGACTTCCAGCCTTCAGAACTGCAGGAAAATACATTTCCATTGTTGAAATCACCCAGTCTTTAGTACTTTGTTTTGACAGCCCTAGTGAACTAATGCAGCTGGATGCATCAGACATCCAGCTTCTGCTCCAAGCTATGGCACCCAAGTGGATGTGTCTAATTCTGGGATCTCAACCGGAGAGAACAGGATCATGAGAGGCCAAAAAAGGCAGTCAAATACAGAACTGAAACTAGGTCTGAGAAGAGAAAACTCTGAAAGAACAACCTTTCCTTCATATGTCCAATGTAAAAGGGACAATATTTGTTGGGTTTTGTGGGAGGCAAGTGGCCACCCTCAATGGCAGTAGCAGAGAGACATGTTGTCTCAGCATGAGGCTGGGATGTGCATTACTTTGAACTTCCTATCTCTGGGGGCATTGAAGCAAAAACCCAAAGACAATGTGGTGAAGGTGATGCTGAGGGCTCCCACTGTGTCATGGCGGAAGGAGGAAGTGGCATGAGTGCAGAAGGTGGCGTGACATACAAAACCACTTCACAAAACTTTCTCAATAAGGAGACAGGCTGCCAAATAAAGGCATAGGATTCCTGTGCCTGGAGGTCATCGGGCAGGGTTCCGAGGCCACCACTAGCAGGTGGAGATTCTGACTCTTGGCCAAAGCCTGGAACTTCACCCATCAGACAAATCTTTTGAGTGTCCATTGTGTGTTAGGCACAGTGCAAGAGAAGAAAAGATTCAGTCCCTGCCCCCAGGCAGTTAATACTCACCCCCTCATCCACGGCTACAGTTTGAATGTGTCTCCACCAAAGTTCATATTGAAATTTAAGCCCTAATGCAACAGTATTAAGGGGTGACTGAGTCATGAAGGTACCACCGTCATGAATGGGATTAATATCCTGATAAAAGAGCTCCAGGTTGAAGGGAACTATCTCTTGATCTCTTCCCTCCCCACTGCCAGGCAAGAACACAGTGCTCCTTCTCTCCAGAGGACTCGACAGCAAGGCACCATCTTGAAAGAAGAGCTAAGCCTTCATAAGGCACCAATCCTACCCATGACTTGTCTTGGGCTTCCAGCCTCTAGAACCATGAGAAATAAAGTTATGTTCTTTATAAACAACCCAGTCGCAGATATTTTGTTATAGTAGCACAGAGGGACTGAGATACTCATTCATTTATTCATTTATTTACTCATTTGCTTTATCAAAGAGCCTTCCTCGACCATCTCACCTAAAATAGCAACTCTCAGTCCTCTTTCCCTGTTTCATTTTCCACCCTAACACCTACAGCCTCCGGCCATATTCTATATTTACTGCTCATGTGTTAACCTCCTTCACGGAAATGAAAGTACCAAGACAAAGGAAGCTTGACTGTTTTATTCATTGCTATACCCTCAAGCCTAGAAAGTCAGTAAATAGTTGATTCTATGTGCAAGGCATGGAAGCAGGTGCTAAAAAATCAGAGGTGAATTTGACAAATTTGGTCCTTGTTTTATGGCCTTTAACACATGCAAGATCTCATGTGTGAGAAGAAACATGCCAACCAAAGAAAACTGAGAAAACAGAAAGAGGTAATAGGTACTGAGGGAAGCACTCTAAGATCAGGCACTCTAAAACCTTTTTTGCCTTATTTCTTTGAATTCCCATAGTGTCTCTATGAACTTAGGTGCTATCATTATCCCTACTATACAGATGAAGAAACCGAGGCTCGGAGAGATCAAGTAACCTGCCCCAAACCACATGGTAACAGGGTTTGATCCCAGATCTGTAGGTATCAGAGTATGGCCCTTAAGTCTGGATACCCAGGGACCCTGTCCTGGCTCTGGCTTTTGAGATTCCACTAGAACCCTCATTCAGCCATGCCTATCTGCACAGGGGAAGGAATCTGCAAGACCAAGGGGGATGTGCCTACCTGGAGCCCGTGTGCCCCCTGCTGTCCCACAATTGAGCACCCAGGACCCTGCAATTCCCTGCCTGACACCCCAAGTACCTGCTGGGCTCCATGGGCCTCATCCTGTTCTCTGCTCCTAGAAAAACCCAGGCCCTGTATGAGCATGAAGAGGCCTAAGGGGAAACCCGGGGGGCTGTTTTGTGGGGGATGAAAGGAGCTTAGATGTATGGGCTGGGGGTCCACAGCAGGCATGAAGCCCCCCATGGTGTGGGAGGGGAAGTGGCAGTCTGGGGTACAGAGGACCCCACCTGTGCTTGTACTACAGCTCCCCACTCACAGAAATTAGGGGCAGGCCTCTCTGTGGGATCTAGGACCTGAGGCCTTAATCTCCAGACTATCCCACAAACACTATGTCCCCTCTACCCCAGAGCCAGCATGGGGGCATGGGTGATGAGCAGGATGCCTGCTCTCTGCAGTCACGCAGGATGGCTGGGCTTTGCCATGTTGCCCTGAACCAGTGAGGGAAGGTACTGAATCCAGATGGCTTGGAGGAGGAGCCCACAGGATCAAGGCAAACACCCAAGAATGGGAAAGTGACATAAGGCACGGGCTTCCCATCAGCTGGCCCTCAGGACTCATTGTCTGCACACTCCCCTACACACCTCACCCTACTCAGTCTAACCAGGCTCCCTGCTGCAGGGGACAACAACACCCCCAGTGTCATAGTCATGCTGCCTAAGAGTGGGTATAGAGGGGCAAATCGACTGAGGCTATATAAGGGAGAACCAAATCGTTCACCTTCGGCAGGCCAGGCCAGCCTCATAATTAGAGAGACAAGATGGTGAGGTGGCTATAGGTGTGTGCTCAGGGAATGATCCCCTGAGTTCCATCTGACACTGACTCTGGACAGCTGGGTGAACACGCCCAAGTTACCTGAACTGGCGCAAGTGATTTAAAGTCTCTCCTGCACCCCAATTTCCTTCTCTGTAGAACACAGAAAATTATACTCTCCACCTCAAGTCTTGTGGTGACAACTAGAGAGTTAATATATCCAAATCTACAATGAGTATATAGAACAGTGCCTGGTACAGACTAAATGTTCAATAAATACCATTTTTTACAATACTCTGTATCTCTTCTCTTCCCCTCAACTTGAGCACCTCCTTCGTCTTTGGGTATTGTAGTTTCTGGTTCCTAAAAGTATCCACTGTACCACTCTTTCTCATTTTTACCTGCCCCTTCCTAGGCCACATCCTCTCTCCTAAATTACTGCAACACTTCCTAACAAGTCACATGCCTCACATTGTATCTCCCCAAAGCATTCTCAGGCCCAAGCCACAGAGACCTCCTGATAATGTAAATCTGCTGTCACATCCCTACCCGCCCATTCAGTTACTGAGCTCTTTATTATCATGTTCAGCATGTATGTGCTGAGTGCCTACTAAGTGCCAGGCATTCTCTGAACACTGGAGAAGGAGGATTGAGCACCAGTAAACAAGAACATTGCCTTTATGGAATTTCTCATGGAGGGAGGCAGACAATACACAAATAAGCATGAAAGTAGCAAGTAACGCCAGGAGATCTGCAGAGCAGGAAAATAGGGCAACAAGCAGGACCTTTGCAAGCCCTAAGATGTCTCCACGTAATTGAGAAAATGGCATGCCTTCCTCCTGGGTGAGGCACCCTCAAGTGCTGTTCAGCCCCCACTCACCTCCTCCACCAGCCCCACCATGTGCTGCAACCCAGGTAATGAGGTGCTGTAACAGAAAACACTTAAATGCGTAGAATCCTCCAGTGCCGAATTTGCAGCTCCAACCAAGTCCTGGACGGATTTCTAATTCTGTATATATAGCAAAACGTCTGCTAGTAGAAAAGGATACTGGATTCCGAGATTCTCTTGAAATAAACCTTCATTGCCATCAAGGGTGACACATGTCTTCTGGATTTCAGAGGCCATGCACACCTTCTGAGCTCCCATCACAACATACGACAGTGGTTGGTGTAGCTCTGGCCCTTCCCACATCCCAAGGCACCCCCAGATAGCTCTAACTAACCATGCCAAGCCTCTGTGAGAAAACCTTCTGTGGCATTGTATTACCAAGAGGCTGGCACTTGGTCCCTCCCAGATCTGCTCTTGTTATCTCTCTAGCTTTGACACAGTGTTCCCCAAACTCTAGAGGACAAACAAAGCAGCTTGATTATCCAGGCCTGAGAAGACAGGGAACCGCTCTCATCCTCAGGACTATCCCACATGGTTGTGCAAGGTGTGCCCTCGCAACTCATGAATTAGGCCCCCTGGAGTTGTTCAGTGCACACTCTGTGCAGCTGTGTATGGCAGACCTGGGTAGTTGGCTGAATGGCGGCCCCCAAAATATAGGTCTACACCCTGCAGCCTGTGAATGAGATCTTATTTGGAAAAGGGTCTTTGCAGATATATTAAAGTTAAGGATCTTTAGATGAAGAGATCATCTGGATTATCTAGGTGAGCCCTAAATCCAATGACAAGCATCCTTGTAAGAGACATCCAGAGCACAGGTACATAGAGGCAAAGGCAAGATGAAGATGGAGTGGAGACTGGAGTGATATGGCCACAAGCCCAGGAATGCTGGGGCAGGCACAAGAACCCGAATGAGGCAATGAATGGATTGTCCCATAGAGCTCCCAGAGTGGGCAAGACCCTGCTGGATTTGGGACTTCTGGCCACCAGAACTGTGAGAAAATAAATTTCTGTTGCTTTCAGACACCAGATTTATGGTACTTCATTATGGCCATCTCAGGGAATGAATAATGCCTGCACCAGGTCTTAGTTTAAATGCCATTTGCTCGAGGAAAACCTCCAGGGATCTATCTCCCTCCTGCAGCTGTGCTGAGTGCTCCCACTGGGGGCCCTTAGGCGCATCACCTTCCTCTCGACACCCAGCCCCTTCTGCCATTTGGGGGACTCTAGTCTGTGACTTTGCCCTCCACTCCTGGGCTTGTCTCAGAAGTGGCAGATGGACATATCAGCAAAAACTCACCCATGTCCTCCAAATGCAAGGGGATCTTTTTCAAAATCTTGTGACCCCAAAGGCAAAACATTAGGAGCTGGGAAGTAAGTGAGAGTTCCCTAGTCCCTGATTTTCTGCAGCCAGAGACATGTGTGGACACTTTATAAGGCTTACATAAGATGATGGTGATACACACTTGCAGCTGGAAGAAGATGCAGCAGCTGTCAGGCCACCTCAGCCTCGGTGGTTTTCCCAGGCCACACTGGGCAGTCTGTCAGTTGCTGCGTCCCAGAATTGAGAGCCCCGGGAGTCAGTGGCAGCTGCCGGGTCTGATGGACACATCTTTCCTGCCCTATATCTTGTCCATGATCAGCACGTCATAGTGACAAAGGCAGTGTCCACTGGGGTGGCTTCTGATAAGCCACGAACCTGAATGTTCCCATTTAGCCCATTTTTCCTGGCTTCCAGTCCCCGTGGGTGGCTGGATGCTGTTTCCACCAGGGGAACAGGAGAAGGACTATTGCTAACACTCATGGAGCACCTTCTAGGAACCAGGCACTGTCCTGTGCCCTTCACCAGGAGAACTCCATCTAACCTCAGGACAACCCTGTGGTAACAGCTATCTCTGTACACTGCAGACGAGGAATTTGAAAGTCTAGTATTTCCCAAAGTCACAGAGCTCGCAGTAAAGGCCCTGAGATTCAACCTCAGGCTCTCTGCTTGTGAAACTCATGCTCTTAACTTAGAAAGCCAGAGTTAGCCTCAGTCAGGGTCTCAGCCTCCAGGAGGATCACCCTTGAGGGCTGACTCAGTCTCACCTGCAGGGGACCCAGCTGAGACTCAGGGGTGCCCTCATATGGCCACCCGTGGGGCCTCTGGTTTGGAAGAAATGGCATCCCATGCTTAACATCTGGCCTCTTACTCTAGCAAACAGACTAGGGAAAGTCATAGCCTGGGCAGCTGTGGCTGCTGCTTCCTCCCCTCCCTGCCCCCTCCCCTCTTCTCTTCCGATTTCTCCTCTTCCTCCTCCTCCTGCTCCTTCTTCTCTCAAAAAATATCTATTGAGCACCCACCGTACTGAAGGACCTGTGTCCACTGGGAATTTAGCATTGTAAAGGAGACACGGCATAGTAAAATGGGATATAAATAAGTAAACAGCAAAAATGAAATAAATATTATACCAATTGCTGCTGCAGGAGAGGAAGAGATTTTCTTGATGGGCTACTTTGTTTATGGCACTGAGAATCTGTCTCACAAAGGCTGAAGAGGAAGAGTGACTGGAGAACTCTGAAGCAGTCCAGAAGTCTCAAGGGATCTGAGTCATCAGGGCATGCCGATTAGAAGTTCTGTGGTAGGCAGTGGTTGGCAGTCTCTAAGATGCTCTGATTATGCCTGCCTCCTGATAGTCACACCCTTGTGCAATCCCCTCCCTTGAATGTGGTCTGGATTTAGTGACTTGCTTCTAATGCATAGAGTAGGACAGAGTGATGGAATGTCACTTCTGATTAGATATAAAAAGACTTTGATGTCCTTCTTGGGGGCCTCCTTGCATGCTCTCTCTCACTCTTGCCAGCAGGGAACCCAGCAGCCATGCCATGAGGCAGCCCATGGAGAGGTGCCTGTGGGGAGGGACCAGAGCCTACTAAAAACCACAAGTGAGCCTGGAAGCAGACTGTTCCTCCCCACTCTAGCTCTCAGATGAGACTACAGCCCCAGCAATAGCTCGGGAGAAACACGTAAGAGACTTTGAGCCAGAGACACCCAGATAAGCCATGCTCCCGTCAGAGGCTGGCCAGAAATGCATTAGGTGTTCTTCTCCTGCAGAAGGCACCCACTGCACAGTAGGACAGTTCTGACATGCAAACTGTGCTACCTCTACCACTGAGCACTAGTTCTATCTTCCAGGAACACACAGAGATGATGAATCAATTCCTTTGCCATATGATAGTCTTTCAGGTGTGGGAAGTTGGTGACCTAACAGTGTGTTCCCCTATTCTCAGTTTTCTTCACTCCTAGCCACACTTTTCTAACTGGTTCTCAAATCCTTCTCTGTCCTTGTGTTTCCCTACAACACAATATCTCAATTATGTTCCCAATTGAGCTGTCTTGTTTCTGGCTAGCAAAGCTTTGCTCAAGATGTGCCCTCCACATGGAATTCCCTTCCTCTTTCTTGTCTGGCCCAACTTACCACGACTGTTCCAAGAATCCTTTCTGGAGCCTGCCCCCTCAGTCTAGCTGGACACCTCCCTGGTGCAGAACCTGTCCTTCCTGCTGCACTCACCTCTCTTCATTGCATCGCTGTGCCATCATGATGTGTTTGTGGGTTTGCTCCTGTAACTGTGAGCACCTTGAGTGCTGGGAAGGACCCATGGTTCATCTTCGAATCCACAACACTTGTTCAGAGTGAGAGGATGGATGAACGGATTGGATGGATGGATGGATGGAAGATGAACAAAGGAAGAGAGGGGCATCCTCCTTAGTAGACAGGGTTCCATTGGCATTCATCCTCAGTGCTATCCTTCTGGGTATATGCACTTTGTAAGGAAGCTTCTGTGCCCTTCAAGATAAAGCCTGGACAATTCCTCATGGCCTAAAGCAGAGCAAGCCTTACCAACCCCTCTAAATCCTGCAGGTACAAGTGTCATGACTTCAGCGGTAAGAAAGTTCAGAGACAGAGAGCAAGTGAAGAGAAAACAAGAGAGAAAATGAGCCTAGGTTAAAATATTTAAAACATTTCCATACTTCCTGGACTTATAAATATTTCATTAGTAAGATGCTGTCCCACATAAATGCAAACTCAGGGGAAAGGGTCTTAGGAAAGCTGGGAGTCAGCATTTTAAGGAAGCCAATTTCCCTTTACAAACATAATACCTTCTCACCATAATGTGGAAAACAGAAATACAAAGAAGAAAGAAAAATTGATGTATTACCCAAAGTCCCATCACTCAAAACCAACAATTTTTAGTATTTTATAAATTTTTGATCTATGGATTTTGTATATTTGGGGTGGTTGCATGATACTACATATTCTCTTGTGCACCTGGATTTTCTTATTTTCCCTAAACATAGTAACATAAACTTTGTCCTATGTTACTGTGAACTCTTTATGAAACAAGTTTTTTTTTTTTTTTTTTTTTGAGACTGAGTCTTGCTCTGTCGCCAAGGCTGGAGTGCAGTGGTGTGATTTCGGCTCACTGCAGCCTCCGGTTCCCGGGTTCAAGTGATTCCCCTGCCTCAGGCTTGGGAATAGCTGGGATTACAGGTGCACACCACCATGCCCAGCTAATTTCTGTATTTTAGTAGAGACAGGGTTTCACCATGTTGGCCAGGCTGGTCTCAAACTCTTGATCTCAAGTGACCCACCCGCCTCAGCCTCCCAAAGCATGTGAGCCACCACACCCAGCCATGAAACAAGTTTTAACAGGACTACATAATATTCATCCAGGACATGTACCACCTTGGAAGTCATCAAGGCCTCTGTGATACAGTGGCAGAGACAGGTGTAGTTAATTTAAATCTTCCCATATTGTTGGGCATTTAGGTTGCTTCCAATTTTCTTACTACCAGAAAAATGTCAAAGTTGTGGCCAGGTGTGGTGACTCACACCTGTAATCTCAGCAATTTGGGAGGCGGAGGCAGGCAGATCACTTGAGGTCAGGAGTTCGAGACCAGCGACCAAGACGGTGAAACCTTGTCTCTACTAAAAATACAAAAATTAGCCAGGTGTGGTGGCATACACCTGTAATCCCAGCTACTCAGGGGGCTGAGGCAGGAGAATCACCTGGACTAAGGAAGACTCTGTCTCAAAAAACAAAAATAGAAAAAAGAAAAATGTCACAGTTAACTTATTTGTCTAACCTCAAATTCTTTCCTTAAGTAACTTCCTCAGAAATACAAATAATTGGCAAAGAAGACAACCTTTCTGTGGCTTTTTATACCTATTTGCAATTGCTTTCTAAAAGGACTGTACCTAAATGATCTCCCCACAGTGGGATTTGAGTGCTTGTCTCCCACGCCATCCCCACCTGGGGGGTCATATCATAATGCTTATAGATGAGAATACCTCAGAGATAACTGACTCTGGCAAGGAGGCTGGTGAAACCCAAAACTCGTTGATACATTCAAGAGCATTTCTTGTAGGGAAATTTCCCTCCTTGATCTTCAGCCCAAACAAGACCCTCTTCCCTGGACACTGAGGCTATTTAATGGCCCCTCCTCTTGAATCCCACTGCCTGACTTCAGACCCCCTCCTTTCTGGCCTGGGTCATGCAACAGCCCCCCCCACTTCTGACTTCTATCTGTCCCATTTATTTTATTCCCCCTCTTTCAGCCAAAGTGGGCTTTCTAAAATAAAAAATATAAAACCAAGTCATCTTAGACATTTTCCTTCCTTCCTTCCTTCTTTTTCTTTTCTTTTCTTTTCTTTTTTCTTCTTTTTTTAACGGTGTCTCGCTGTGTTGCCAGGCTGGAGTATAGTGGCGTGATCTCAGCTCACTGCAACCTCCGCCTCCCAGGTTCAAGTGATTCTCCTGCCTCAGCCTCCCAAGTAGCTAGGACTACAGGTGTGTGCCACCATGCCCAGCTAATTTTTGTATTTTTAGTAGAGATGGGGTTTCACCACAGTGGCCAGGCTGGTCTCGATCTCTTGTCATCGTGATCCGCCTGCCTCAGCCTTCCAAAGTGCTGGGATTACAGGCATGAGCCACCGCACCCAGCCCATCTTAGACATTTTTCAATGACTGCCCATTATCTTGCACCCAAGGCTTTCCATGATGGTCCCCAACTTCTCTCCAGTCTCACTATCTACTCTGCAACTCTATCCCCCTCACTTTGTAATAAGTATTCACTAGGTGCTTGTGACAGGCCAGAGTGTGATAACTGCCTAGCTACTCACCCTGGGGGTTCTTGGTCTGACAGAGGAATTAGAGGGTGACGGTACAGGCTGACAGAGCCCAGCAAAGGTTGGGGATGTCAGGTCTCCTTCCTTTTCATTCAAAGCTTTCATTCCTTACAACTGAAAAAAGGCAATTTCAAAAGAGAATCCAAATTCAAAATCAGAGAAACCATCCAAGAGTTTTGTAAAATGATCCAAGAGTTAGTGATTTTCAGAAAAGCCTGTATCAGGCTATGGGGTGTGCTGTCGGGGGAAGGGGTGGAAGAAGCAAAGTTGGGGAAAAGAATCTACTTCCTCCTTGTTCTGTGTCACCTCTTTTTGTAGGTTACTTTTTCCTCCTCTCCACTAGTGGTTCCATTTATTCGCCTGAAGGACTCCTGCACCTGCCTGTGATGTCTAACATGATAAACACCAGGAGGCCCTTGTGCTGGAGCCTTGTCTTCCTTCCTTCTGCAGCTCCAAGAGACTAATTTGTAGAGAAGAGGCTCCTTCTCCAGCATAACTCAAGTGTAGAAGGGAGCTGAGCTGGCTTCAGCAGCAGTGGGAAAGTAATCTGTGTTCTCACCATCACAGTCCCACACCTGAGCTGCCATCCTGTTTTCTTGCCTCTCCCACCTGACTGTGCATTCTCATAGGGCAGGGTCTAGGGCTGGGCACTTTGGGACCTACCCCAACCAATGCCAGCAGGGTTTCCAGAGGCAAGTCACAGGGACCTCCCCTGCACTATCAGCATGGCCCCCAGCTGTGTCTCCACCTCCACATCTGTGGAACCCTCCCGGGTCAGTGGGCCACACACCACCTAATACCTTCAAAGTCAGAGATCCACTTTCAAATGGTGGCTCTATCCCACATCCAAACACAAGGCCCACTGTAGTGCCTTACTCTCTTAGGGTTTCTGTGTCCTCTTCTGTAGAAAGTACCTGCAGGATGGGAGAGGCGGGGTTGGAGGATAATATTCATGGAGCTCCAGACAAACAGTAGGTGACCATAAACAGTAAAAGGCACAGCGGTGTTAAAAGGCCCGTAAGATGAATAATGGGGATCTGAAGCCAGGAACCCTGCCTTTGGGATCCACATGTCTAAACATTGCATCAACCACCTCCTCTCTGTCTAGCCAAGTCCCCCTGCCCCTTGCAGTGTCATATAATTCTTCCCAGCAGTAGTTTATAGTGCTCACTCTCGATTAACTGTTTGGGACTCATACAGACATGGCATTCACAGGTATAAAAGACTCCTCAGACCCCCCCAAATCTGCTGACCTTGCAGTTTGGAAATCACCATGCACACACCATTGCTACATGAAAATGCATTTGCCCTCAATGTGAGGATAAAAATCAATGTGCCTAGGCCCATGCCTGGCATATAATAAATATTCAACGCATATTGCCCCAAAAACGTTTTGTGGGTTGATTCTGTGCCATAAGACTGAACTTTGAAGTCTGGCAGTATAGAAATGAGCTTTGCAAACCACTTGCCAAGAGAGGAACATCATAAATGCACATGATATTCTTATCATCTAAATATTTTTCCAAATCAGTTCAACATAGCAAAGATAGGAACCATCTTGGGGCTACATAGGGATGGGCCGGGTAAGAGGGAAAATTTAGGGGCAAATCTCAGATGGTCAAAGGTTTGGAGAAACAAATGGCTTCTATAATTTCCTTTCTTTTCGGATTTATTGAGTGCCTTCGGCGTGCTGGGTAGAGTACACTGGGGAGCACTTTGTAGATATCATCCATTTTAATTCTCACAATGACCCTGTGAGAGTATTAGCATGCCTAGGAGGACCTTGGAGGTGAGGAGGCTTAGGCATGGCCCAAGGTCACACATTAGTGTGTAAAGGCAGAACTGAAATTAGACACCCAGGTCTGACTTCCCAGTGGTCCTCCTGCACAGGGGAGTGGCTGGGATCCCAGACCCAGGAGTCCAACCATTGGGATTTAAATCCCAGCTTTGCCGTTTCCTACCTGTGTGAGCTTGGATAAGCTCCATGTCCTCTTTGAGGGATAATAAAATGGGGGTGATTGTGGTACTGACCTCAGAGGGTCAAAGGATAAGTAATTATTACTGTATGATAGCACTTAGAAGAGTGCCTGACACATACGTGCTGTTCATTTCAATATCATCACTGTTGTTTTGATCATGGCTCTTTGGAAGCTGGTGGTTTGACAGTGGTGTTCAGAGGGAAGCCGAGGGTGTGAGAACACTCAGTAGCGTCACCCTCAAATGGCGCCTGCCAGTCCAGAATTCCCATCTGTGCTCTCAGGAACACACCGGTTGTTTGTTAGCAAATGCCCCTTCTTGCTGAGGAGATGTTGACACAGAAAAAAATTGAGCTGCTTCTGGCAGAAAATAGTCAGGCAGGAAACTGGTCTTCCCAGTAAGCAATGGTTCAGAAAGAAGGGATGTTGAGACCTCATGGATATGTGAACTCCAAGACCTCCATCACCTCCTCAGTGAGCCTTCTCTTAATGGGGCTTGTATAACGTGAGTCAGGGGGAGAGGGAGGTCAGCTGGCTTGGTCTCATGAAACCTCAGGAGAAACCAGTGTTGAGAATGAAGAGAGACCACAGGGCAAAACCATTAAAGTTGTATGCATACTGAAAACTTCCCCTTCTCGCATTACAAAAGTTCTTGGGATAAGATGGCATGGGAATTGGAATTGAGGGTCCTGGGCTCCAGCTCTTGTTCTACCATTAATCAGGTAGCTGTGTGGCCTCAGGTCAGTCTATTCCCCTCTCTGGGCCTGAGGCAACTCCTCTGAACAAATTGAGGGCTGGAACAGAGCCAGGAGCAGGGCCCTTCCAGATAAGAAGTAATGAGTTTTGTTAAAAATAAGAATCTATGTTGTACATCCTTTTTAACTTCTTCTGTTCATTAATCCATTACTCATTTATTCATTCATTCCACCAACTCGAACTGGGCAATCTAGAGGACCCCCCTCACCCTTCAACAATCTAAATTTTACAAGTTTGTCCTCTGCCAATTCCAAATGCCTAGGAATGCAAAGAGTTCACTCAGACACCCCTGCATCCCCAAGACTTCCTGCTGGGTGGAGTCTTTGTTTTGCTCTTTACCACCAGGTACCATGGTCAGCTTCTTCACTAGTTTCTTAAAAAAAAAAATGCATTCACACTAAACATTTTATGAGTTTGGATCCTTAAGATGGGGCAGGGGTGAAACCCCATTTCTACTAAAAATATTTTAAAAATTAGCTGGGCATGGTGGTGGATGCCTGTAATCCCAGCTGAGGCACGAGTATTGCTTGAACCAAGGAGGCAGAGGTTGGAGTTAGCCGAGATCGCACCACTGCATGCCAGCCTGGAGAGGGCTTATATGACAAGCAAATAACCCCTGTATCCTGCCTGCACTCTGTTTATGCCTCCCAGTGCTTTGCCAACACTATGAAGTCCATATTTTTCTGACAGTATTAGAAAGATTAGCTTCCCCCATTCCCCAAAGCCTGGAATCCTGGCGATACCCAGACCCTGGGAATAGAGATGGGGTAGCTTTTATTGGAAGACATATAAACCCAAACCTATGAGGACATCCAGCAACACAAAGGCCTTCTCTGTAAAGAAATTTACTCTTCTGAGTGCGGGCAACAAACATAAAAAAAAAAAAACTCATCAAAAAGTTAGATAAGGAGTTTCATCCATGCAGCTGAAGTCATCACTGGTCATTAGAGAAATGCAAATCAAAACCACAATGAGATACCATCTCACGCCAGTTAGAATGGCAATTATTAAAAAGTCAGGAAACAACAGATGCTGGCAAGGCTGTGGAGAAATAGGAATGCTTTTACACTTTTGGTAGGAGTGTAAATTAGTTCAACCATCGTGGAAGACAGTATGGCGATTCCTCAAGGATCTAGTACCACCAATACTATTTGACCCAGCCATCCCATTACTGGTTGTATGCTCAAAGGATTATAAATCATTCTACTATAAGGACGCATGCACACATGTTTATTGCAGGACTATTTACAATAGCAAAGACTTGGAACCAACCCAAATGCCCATCAATAATAGAATGGATAAAGAAAATGTGGCACATATACACCATGGAATACTATGCAGCCATAAAAAAGAATGAGTTCATTCCCTTCACAGGGACATGGATGAAGCTGGAAGCCATCATTCTCAGCAAACTAACATAAGAACAGAAAACCAAACACTGCATGTTCTCACTCATAAGTGGGAGTTGAACAATGAGAACACGTGGACACAAGGAGGGAACATCACACACCAGGGCCTACTGGGGGGTGGTGGGGGGTGGAGGCAAGGGGAGGATGCGTTAGGACAAATAGCTAATGCAAGTGGGGCTTAACACCTAGATGACGGGTTGATACGTACAGAAAACCACCATGACGCATGTATACCTATGTAACAAACCTGGACGTTCTGTACCTGTATCCCAGAACTTAAAGCAAAATAAAATAAAAAAAGAAATTCATTCTTCTTAAAGAGCAGCCTAGATTTTAAGTAGTAAAAAGTAGTTTCCTTCATCACACCTATATTGAGCACGTACTGAGAGCTAGGAACTGAGCTGGATCCCTCAAGGAGTTCTCTGATATAGTTGTCACTAGCTACATGTGATCATTCATCTAAATTCAAATGAATTGCAGCTAAATCACATTTAAAGTTTGGTTCCTCAGTCACAGTAAAGACATTTCAAGCGCTCAATAGTCACATGTGGTTAGTGGCTACAATATTGGATAGTAGAGATATGGAGTATTTCCATCATCAAAGAAAGTTCTACTGGACAGTTCTGGTCTAACAGGAGCAAAGAGAGGAACAGAAAACTATGCCAGCCAGAAGCCAAAGCGTCAAACACTGAGGAAGAGGTCTCCTCTTGAGTTCAGCATTAGTGCGTGACTACCCCGCAGGCAGGAGTCATTCACAAACCTCAGCGGAAGAGGTATCTATTAGAGAGCTGTCATGTTCAATCTGTTTCAATCTTAAAGTTAGATAAGGAGTTTCATCCGTGCAGCTGAAGGCACGTTTTCTCCGTCTCAAGAGGTTCTAGTCAAATGTCCCCTTTCTGGGCCTTCTCCTCTTCACTTCTGAGCTCTTCATCTTGCTCACTCTTGCCACACCCATGGACGTTCTACCTTGCATCACAATCATATACATGTAGGTCTTATGGCCCTTCCATCTGTGAGTGCCTTCTCGTCCCTTGGTTCCTAGCAGTGCAATTTGATAACTGAACAAATGAATGAGTCAGTGAAAAATAAGTGAATAACTGAATAAACAAAGAAATAATGAAAACATGCACAACTGTCCATTCCACTGTGGGCTTAATCCAGACCTGGTTTCTCTGTCATAAACCTATCTAATCACTGGTGAACTTGAAGAGGTTAAGGTTCTGTGTCAGCTACCAGCTTACTATCTCTCTAATCTTAGAAACCTGTGGAAAAAAGAGACATTCAGAGCACATCCACCTCTAATCAACCTGATAATCGCCTATACAAAACTCTCAGGCATCCATGCAGTTTTTACCCAGCAAAAATAACTCATGAGTCATTGTATTTTCTCTAATAAAGGGGATAATTTTGCATGCACAGAAACATCCCCATTTGTCCACACAGCTCTTTCTTCCTATTCCTCCTCTTTTCAGACTTGGAGAAGTGTTCTTTCTGCTTGTTAAGCAAAACTCTCTCCATGTGTCCTTGGCAGTAACCTCTTAGTTCCACTGGGTATTGATCCATCAATCATTGCCCTGTCCCCTTCCCAATCTCATGTCCACTCATGTCCACCATGTTGCTCATGGTCAGTTTTCTGTAAATGCGGATGGAGGATGATGATCTCTTACCATCTCTCTAACACTCCCTAAACTCATTTGATTGCCTCTAGCTCAAACCCAAACCATGACCCTCTCTCTTTCTTTCACCATCATATCTCCTTTAAAAGGCACCATGTCTTCACCTTCCCCTCCCCCTGAAATCCAACTCTGTCCCCATCCATTGATTTCTTTTTTCTTTTTTTTTTTTTTAAGGAGCATCATCCCCATTCTCATTACCCAAACAACCATCAAATTTCCCAAATTCGCGCCTTGTCAGGTGCGGTGCCAGAGTAAAAAGGGCAATAAGTAAGGTAAAGGTGGCCAACAGGCAGCCCACGGGCAAAATTTGGCCTATGGATGTGTTTTGTTGGGTTGACAAGGTATGATAGAAATGGAGAAAGTTAACAGAAAAATCCAGATTCCCCCTCTTGTGAAAAATAAGACCTGATAAATTATCATCCCTACTCAGCATCAGCTAGCAGAAGCAGTAGTTGCTCTCTTTAGAGAAACTAGAGTTTGCCAGTTTCCTGCAAGCCTCACTACTTCCTATTGTCCTGCCCTAGTCATGCCTTTCATTTGAAATACTTGCTAATCCCTGTAGGCATTTGAGTTTGTAACTGCTGGACTACAGTTTCAAACTTATACAATAAATGTGTTTCAATAGTTCTGAAGTATGTATAGTCATAAACATCTAAACATCACTGAATAACCTGGGCATAGATTATGTGTAGTTCTTCATCATGAGATATGGCTTGTATTCTCCCCCATCATCTACAGCACTATAAACACATTTTCTTACACACGTGGTCTTTGTTCTTACAGGCATGTCAAAGAAAGCATAGGGCCACTTCTTCAAGGCTAATGTGCTGGGCATTGTGAGCTTTCCTGCAAGCTGATGCCTCTGTCCAAGTGCACTGAATCCACAGCACACAGTGCTTCGATCCAACCCTGCTCTAACACCGAACATAGTGTAAGGACTGCTGGGACTGCTCACCTCTTCATTCTTGAAGCATCTGCTACCCTTATGGTGAATCACAGTGTTCAATGGATTTGTTTGCTTACTCCATTTCATCCATGCACTCACCATGTCACTTATTCATTCTTTATTACAGTTTTATTGAGAGTACACTGTGTTCCAGACCCTGTGCCAGGCACATGGAAGACACATCTTTGTTTATACCCTTCCCATGGTGTCTACATGACACTGCCTGTATTATATTTATCTGTGTTCATACCTTGCACAAGAGGTTGAAACCAGTGCCCAGGCCTAATCTTTCTGTGTCCCAAGCACCAAGCTGGGGAAATACCCAAGGAAGCCTCCATAAGTGCTTATGAAAATTGAATTTGACCTGTGTACCCAAAGCTGGCAGAGGCTGGAGAAGACAGAATCTTGCTAAACTCACAGCAGTCAACCCCAAGGCTCCAGCTGTCTCATCAAAGGCCATCTGGGCTTAGGCATCATGGTCAGTTCAGCAAGGCAGAAGGAGGGCCACCATCAAGGTGCTGCTGGTGGCTTCTTTAGGGACCTTCCAATGAGAGGTTTGTTTTCCAGCTACTCCTACCACCCAAGAGATACTCACTCCCTGATTTCCCAAGCTGGAGGTGGCATGCTTGTGGAGACCTCCACCTGGTGTCCTGGGTGGCTTTGCTTGTGGCTCGTCCAGTTTCTACAGTGTGCAGTCTTCAGTTCCATATTTTCTTTACCACCCTGAAATGTAGGGCATATCTGTGCCAAATCTGCTCAATGAAGAAGACAGGAAATGAAATGAGATTTGAAGCCAAGTTACTACTCCTTTTTCCAATTTTAAGACTGTGGCTGAACAGATGAAAGATATTCAGATAAGTGGCACATGTTCTTTGTGTTTAAATAGAGCCTGTTGCTGGGCAATAATTGGCCTCTGCATGCAGGTGCCTTTGGTGAGAAATCCAGGCTTCTTTGGAGGCATGATCTGAGTAAGTGCACAAGCATATTATGGGAGATATCTAAGGAGGAAATGGGATTCTCCCATAATACACTGTGATCTCATCTGATTATATCCCGGTTGCAAGGAAATCTCCACAACTTACAGAGTATTATAGGGTCAGTACCCTATTCTCTAGTAATATAAATGTATAAACAGCCCTTGCATTTACTACACATTTAACACCTTTCCCAGTAATTTTATAAATGCATCCTATTCAAAGACATTGCCAAATCTAAATCTGTGCACGTGTCTACTGGGAGGCTATCTACCAGGTGCCATTTGAGGAAACTGCATGCCTTCCTTCCCCTTTGCCTCTACTTATTAGACCGGAATAAGACAGACATTTAGTGAGTTTGTTCTAAGTGCCGAGCACTGTTCTGAGCACTTGCTATGTATTAACTCTGACTCCTCAAGAAAAACCTATGAAGTGGTGTAATTATGATCTCCACTGTGCAGATGAGGAAACTGAGGCCTGGAGGAGTAAAGAAACATGGCCAGAGTCATACACTCATCACGGTGGAATCAGAAGTTGTATCTTCAGCGCCTAGGCAAAGAAAATATGGCAAGTAGCTTTGTTTATATTCCTGGGAGAGATCACAACATAGGCTACAGGTTCAGGGTATAGAAAGCTGGTGGGGACAGTTAGGTGAAGGCAACAGGTAAGGTCGAGGCCAGTGCAGAAGGAGTAACGGAGACTGGAGAGGAACCAGGTGGTGGAGTTACCTAGAGAGGAGGGGGCTGGGTGCTTTGCGTGGGGCAACTTACCAGAAGCAGTTTCCAGAAGCTTGGGAGAAGGCGGAGAGAAGGTGTCAAAAGACAAAGGATGTGAAGTAACCCAAAGGAGAGGACAAAGAGCTGAGATAGTGACCAGTCTCTCAAGGTCAGCCTTGCCAGCAACTTTCAGCTCCATGTGATCAATGGTACAGTTTCACTAGAGCATGCTCCCGTGTAATGGGCTGATCCAGGGGCACAGATTGGTGGCCCTAACTTGCTGAGGGATTTTAAGTGAATCCTTGCTCCTCTGGGGCCCTCAGGACACTAGAATTTATCACCCTGATGAAATTTAGAATAACATTGATCCACAGGTCAGAAATTAAGATTGGTGGTCTGGTTAAGTCACGGAGTAGCTACATTCATCACTTACTTTCTCTCATTTATCAAATGGAACCACCCACACCCATCCTGCCTTCCTTAGATCTGCCTTAGGATTTAAAAAGTGCAATGAAGGTGAAATACATTTGGAACCTTGATACATAAAACTGAGGCAGAGTGATGGTCCAGGAATGTACTCAAGCAACTAGTACGTAGTGAGCACCTACTCGTCAAGGCCTGCATGAGGCACTGGGGATGCAGTGAACAAGATGAGCTTCAACCATGATACCAACACCAGATCAGGAAGACAGCCACCACACAAATAATTCCTCGAGTACAGTTGCAATAAAGTATGAAAGAACAATTCCATATACAGTGAGAGCACATACTTCGGAGGAAGGCAACATCTGGTTTGAATACTGTCTTGATACTTTCCAACTGGGGAATGTTTTTCTGCCCATTGTTTAAAGCATTCTCAGTCTCATTACCCCTATCTCTGAAATGCAAGTCTTGGAGGGTAGTGGGGAATATGATGATTATCACAGAGCTGTGCACATAATAAGAGCTCAGTAAATAGTTCTTATATGTCATGTAGAAGACTACAGCTACATTAACAATGATGATGAGATAATGATGATGATGACTGATAATGATGATGATAATGATGAAATGGTGATGAAGGTGAGGAGGATGGAATGCTGGTGATGATGATGATGACTTAATGGTGATAACATGATGATGATGATGTGACGATGATGGAATGGTGATAATGGGATGAGTATTATGATGGGATGGTGATGATGACAATGATGATGATGTGATGATGATGAAAAGGTCATGATGGTGATGGTGATGATGGAATGGTCATAATGGTGATGACAAGATGACGATGATGATGATGGTGATAATAATGGTATGGTGACAATGATGGTGATTGAGGATGCTGATGGCAGTGATGCTATGTCAGGGCATGACCATCACTTTTCCCTTTCTTCTCTTCCCAGAGGGCTCATATGGGCTACTCTACAAGTGGGTCTGGAACTTGAAGCCACATGTGGGCACCCTGTTTGGGCTGTCAGGTTCCAAAAAAGGCAGATTGGCATTTCCACACTGGTTTTCTCTGGCTACATTTCTTCTGCCTCTGCTCATGCAAGTGCCACTTCACTCTGAGAAAATGCCAGCCTCTTTGAGGTGAGCTGGAGCCTAGAGAGGCGGAGGCGGGAGCATTTCCAAAGGTCGGGATGACTCAGCAGTCCTCTGAAAAGCCTCTGGTGATAGGGAGATGATGCTGTCAGAACAAGGAAATACTAGAGCCCTCTCCACCACTCTCCATCACAGCTAAAAGCTTGCCTTGCCATTTCTTTGCCCTCTTCTGCAAGTCTAATGAGGGAATATAGATGCTTACTATATTTGAGCTGCAACTAATGCTTCAACTCTGGAAACTCTGAGCAAAGTCCTTCATGTTTGCCTGGACAAATCTCCCAGGAGTCCCAGGCTGGAAGGTAAACTGGTACCCCAAAGCCACAGGGTCTCCTACCAGACTTGTTTAACCTGCAGGACAGAGTCTGGGAGGGGAGAACAGGAAGTCTCACCTCACAGCTGTTCCCTCTAGTGTGCACTCCTCAGAGGACTTGCTGATGGTAGAGCTGCCCCAAATACAAAACGGCTGTTTTGTGAGGAAGAGAAGCTCGCAAAGCTTCTGGAGACACTGGGGAGGGAGAATGTAGTACAGACTAGGCTAAAGTGGAGGGCAGCAGTCCAGGGCCCTAATCTTGTTTTGACGGCATTGAATGGAACTCCTTCCAGGTGAAGATGCTGGTAGTTTTGCCATCATCCTCTATTGTCTTGTGTGGGCTGATTCACGCAGGTAGGATACCTGCCTGGCCCCTGTAGATGTCTGAGTCGGTACCCCTGGGCTGGATATTTTTAAGGATACCTTCTGCCTCTGGAGACTGTGGTTCTCAGAAATAAGTTATGGTAAACAAATCACCCAAGAATGAATAGCCGTTGATTCTAATCCTGACTTTGCCAGTGGAATTCCTGCCAAGTCCCTGGCCCTCTCTTTACTCATCAAGTATTTCAATGGCCTGGAAAGTACCCATTCTTACCTTTCCAGGCATGATGATGCGATGGCGATGATGACAGTAATGATGATGGTGATTATCCTATAACACTGCATTTGCTCACTTTGCTCTTTGCTAATGCTCCCATTCTTGGAATACAATAGTGAACAACACAGTTGTGTTCTTTGACCTTGTGGAATTATTTGCTAGTGGGGGAGGGAGTAAAAAAGGGTATATATAAATACTTAAGGCAATACACAATGCAAATGGTGACAAATGCTGTGAGGTGAAAGGACAGGCCCCTCAGAGCAAAGGGCAGCAGCAACCTAACTTACATAACCCATCAAAGAAGATCTTGTTTTAAATAACTACTCTTTAAACCGAGATAGAAAATATTAGATAAAAGTTATCCAGGTAAAAAGAGGAAAATCGGCCAGGCGCAGTGGCTCACGCCTGTAATCCCAGCACTTTGGGAGGCCGAGGCGGGCAGATCACGAGATCAGGAGATCGAGACCATCCTGGCTAACACAGTGAAACCCCATCTCTACTAAAAATACAAACAATTGGCCAGGCGTGGTGGTGGGCGCCTGTAGTCCCAGCTACCTGGGAGGCTGAGGCAGAAGAATGGCATGAACCTGGGAGGCAGAGCTTGCAGTGAGCCGAGACCGCGCCACTGCACTCCAGCCTAGGCGACAGAGCGAGACTCCGTCTAAAAAAAAAAAAAAAAAAGAGGAAAACCCACTATTCCAGATAAGGGGAACAGAACTTGAGGATGCTCCAAGGCAGGGAAGAGTTGGACACTTCCCTGAGTCTCTATTGCATTTCCTACATTGTAATTTATAATTGAAATTCTTCATTATGAAGACTGTGATCTGCTCCTACAAGTTAACGCTAAGTCCCACCCTAGGAGAAGTGAATTACTATCTGCAGCTGCTAATGAAAAAAAAAAAATGCTGCCAGGATTGTAAGCCAGGATATGAACTGCCCTAATTTGGAATCAGCACCTTCAGAGGTGGTTACTTAGCCCTTAAAATATCTGTGTAAATTTGCAACAGACGGTTTGCTGGACTTGGATAAGGGCTGTTAGAGATAATTTTTCATGGGTGAAATAAATAGTATTTACATTAGAATCTGGCAAGCCCTGTAACTGAGGGTTTCTCTGCTGCATGGGAAATCCAGTGGGGCACTGTCCAACAGAACTTTCTGTGATGGGAGAAGCATCCTACATCTGTGCACCACTATGGTGTCACTGGCCACCTCAGGCTGTAGAACACTTGTAATGTGCATAAACTAAAATTTTAATTGTATTCCATTTAAATTAGTTTCAACACAAGCAGCAGCATGTGGCTAGTGGCTACCATATTCCATAGGTGCAGAGGCTGGCAGATCCACCTTCTCTCCTCTTCACAGAGGGCTCTGTCATCTAATTGAACACTAACCAGGCAGTCTTGCCTCAAAAGATCATCATGTTCACCTGAAAGTGACTCTTTCTTGACTTTCTAAGCTAGTAAATAGTTTGCAATACTGTTCATTCCTTTGCCTTGCTTTTCACATATGTGGTAGTGAATGTCCACATTTTGGCAGAATTTAGTCCTAAACTTGCTTTCACTGTAACATACCATGTGCACACAAGATTCTGGGGAGGAAACAGATAGTCTCCCACCTGTACCCTCAGGGCCCACCTATCACTAGCTACGAGAAGCTATTAATATTCACCAGAATAATCTGTTTCAGAAAAGCCAAGTTGAACTGAGTCTGTTTCCAACAGCCTTGGTTTCCTCACCTGTAAAAGCAAGAGGCTGAGCTAGATGGTCCTGGAGAGCCCTTCCACACTTCCGCCCTGGGAGCTTGTCATAGTAATGCAGATTGTCAGAGCTGGAAGCGACTCATCCAGGTCCCTGATGCTCAGAGAGGTGAAGTGGCCTACCCAAGGTCACACAGCAAGTCAACAACTCAGGCAGCATGTGTGGCTAAGTTGCCTGGTTTCTATTCCACTTTAATGGGGAGATCATGAAGACAGATTTACTTTACACTAAACTAGTATCTAACGAGCGACTTCCAAATGGAATGGAACAACCCACAAAATCAGAAGCACAGATGAGAGATACGCTGTATTTTTCCTTACTTTACAGATGACAGGGGGGAAGAACAGAAAGAGAAGGCAGAAAGAAGTCTGCTGTACTTGGTGATTCATCACTGACAAAGTGGACTTCCCTGTTCCTTCAATCTGGACTTGTCATGTGACTTGCTTTTGACTAATAAAATATTATAAGATGTTAGCAGATGTGATGTAAGCAGGGGCTTGGGATATGCATACGCATTTGGGTTTCCCCTTTTACACCTCTACCAAGCCCTGAAAGAACATGCCCTAATTACTCCACATATGGAACAGATCCAGCCCAGGAGACCTGCAGAGCAGACCTGCAGGTGAAAGCAAAGCCATCCAGCCAAGCCCAGCCTTGTTTAAGCAGCTATATTCTTCCTGAAAGCATGTGAGCAAGCCCAGCCAGGATCAGCAGAACCACCCAAGCCAACCTGCAGATCTAGGAGAATAAAAGGTTGTTTTGAGCTGCTGACAATTGGGGACAGCTTGTTACACAGCATTTTTGTGATAACAGCTGACTGATGTACTCAGAGGTGAAATGACACACTGAAGGCTACACCACTAGTAAGAGCGTAGCTGGAATTCTTACTCTGCATGAAGCGAGATCATGCTTCATGAATGGGGAAATATGTAATGAATCATTTAAATGGAGCCTCTTTTGAGAGTGAAAAGGAGCAGTGAACATTACTTTGGACCTGTGAAATGATACTGAAGTGTAAGGTGCCTCCCCACTCCCAAATGGCACACTTAGTGAGATGAACACAAACATTGTTGGTAGTCTGGATACACCTTGCAGACAATGAAGAGTTCAGAACGTGTAATATCTGCACAGGTTGACACACAGACCCAATCATCCCTTTGCAAACAAGTTCCTTCCAAGAGAAAATGTCAGGGTTTCAGATTCCTGGTGGGGAGGGGCTAGGGGCTTCAGCCCTGGGGATGCTGGCTGTACTTTGCTCTAACTCGCCCTAGCTGGTGCCACTGCCAATGTTTCAGCTTCCCTTTGTTCTGGTCTTCCTAACATCCCAGGAACAGAAGGGTTTACAGATAAGATCCTGAAGTCCACCGAGGCCAAGCTACCTGTTGTAATCACCTAGCCAATGAGCACCCAGATGGCACTGATGCCAAAGCAGGGGCCACTGCATCTGCTCATCCCAGTAAGGGTGGGCACCACAACATCCTACTAAGGATCCTGCCAACCAGGCAAGCGGGGCTCTTTCCTGGGAGAACCTCCGAGTACACCATCTCCTTTTCCTTGTTCTTCCCTTCCTGAGAAACAGTCTAGGGCATCTAGGGTGGTCAGTCAGAATTCCTCACGCACGTGAGTCTTAGACAAACACTACCTGGTATTGGTTTAGGTGGCCATGGAGGAAATGTTACCAAACCCTCACCCCAAGTGCCCACGCAATTCTACCAGCCTTCTCTTCTGGAATTCTAAGTCCTATTTTTTTTTATTAGAACTTAAAATTGAAAACTCAAGAAAGAAGAATTTTTTTTTTTTTTTTAACAGAGCAAGTCTATTCACGTGGCTAATGACAGGAAGCTCAGGGGTTGGCCTCAAACTAAAGGGAGGGACGCTTCACCCACCTGACCTACTCACACCCCACCACTAATAACTAGGGGCCTGGCCTCCCTCACCACCCCTTCCCTTCCCCACACCTCCACTCTCACACATTTCTGCTTCCTCCACAGTGACAGATCCCATTAATGCAACTTGAATATCTGCCAAGCACTAAGCATTCTCTAGGTTACAGTAACACAAATGATCCCATTTATGTCCAATCCTCAATCCCCAAGGCTGGGATGGATTATTCCCATTGTTCAGATGAGGAAACTGAGACTCATAGACATAAATTGCCAGAGATCATAGAGCTTAGCCAGTGTTAGATCCAGGGCTGAACTGGTTTCTGTGTGACCACAAAGACCGTTCCCCTTCTTCCTTTCTTAAATTTACTCAATCAAAAATTATATCCCTGGGGATATTGTGGTGAACAAATCCAAATGGAAAGCAATCTCCCCCACCTCTGCCCCAATTAGAGATTAGAAATCTCTAATTTCTACGAAAGTCAACCTCACTCAGAGACTGATGGGCTCACCCCTTAGTGAGCCCAATGAAGCCCACGGAGGGGGCTCACTACCAGAGACCCTAGAAGCCTTCAAATATAGGCGTTCCCTCCTCCGTAGTGGCTGTGGGGCTGGAAGTAGGCCCTCCCAATGGATGACCATGAGGGTCATCTGCTACAGCTCAGGCTGCACAACTCAGGGTACAGGTGAGGGAGCTTTGCCCTTCCCGTGGGTGGCACTATGACCACTTGGAAGCAGGTGACTGTCCTTAGGCTGTGGCTTGAGAAGCATCCCACCCACTGAACCAGAGGCAGGCTCCTTGACTCAGTTTTGCTTCTTTCCCTGAGAGGCACTGGCTATAGGGATAAGAAAATCACTTTGGGTTCCAACAGATGTGAATTTAAATTCTGGACCTGCCAGCTGACAGTGGGCAAATCGCTTCTGCTCTCTAAGTCTCAGTTTCTTCAGTTCCATCTGGGGTGACTTCAAAAGACCCCCACTGCACCCCTCTCAGCAGAGAAGGAAGTCAGTAATCTTAGAGTCGGCATTATAGCTCACAAGTGTGCAGAACATACCATTTGCCAAGCCATGGTTTGGGCTCGTTTTATGAATTAACTCAATTAATCCTAATAAAAATCCCATGCATTGTGAGGGTGGCACTGTTTTCAACCCACGTTTAGACGAGGAAGCTCAGAGAGATTATGTAACTTACCTAAAGTTACAGAGAAGAAAGCAGCTGATCTGGGTTTTACATCCAAGCAGTGCTGTAAGACAGTGGTTCTCACCAGCGGCAGGGTGTTAGGAGCAGAAATAGGGGACAAAGGAATAATCTTGACCCCCCAAGGAGCATTCAGCGATGCCTGGAAATGGTTTTGGTTGTCACAGGTGGGTGGGGTGCTGCTATCGTCTAGTGGGCAAGGATGCTGCTAAACATTCTACAATGCACAGGACCAAGACTCCTACAACAAAGACTCACCTGACCAGAAATGTCAACAATGCTAATGCTGGAAAGCTCTGGCGAGTTCAGGAACACAGAGCAGGACTCGCTTAGGAAACTCACTGCCCGGGGCTCATGTGAGGGCTAAGTCAGAGGTTGCCTGTGGGCACCCTGGCACCATAATGCTTGCAGGGAGGTGTTCCTTAGCTCTGGGGGTGATAGATCGGACCACAAGGTGGCGCAAGTAAGTGATAGCAACAGTTATGCCAAAGGGCTCATCCTTTTTCTTTGATTTTATTTTTCATTTTTTATGGAGATTACGCTATTTTAACACTGTTGTGGCAAAAATACTCAGTGACTCATGTGTCATGATTTTCATAGCTGATTTCATGAGTTTTTGACAGTTGATGGTGGTTCCTATAGTTAGGGTTATTTTCTGTCTTTGGGACAGTATGGGGAAAGAGGGTTGGTGCTCACGGCACGCTGCCCTGACCCCAGTTCCACACTAGGAATAAGTCCCAGGAAGGCTGGTTTGGATTCATGGAAGGGATGGCATGAGAGTGAAGCACACGAAGTAGGATTTTAATCCCAGCACTTTGGGAGGTCGAGGCAGGCGGATCATGAGGTCAGGAATTTGAGACCAGCCTGCCCAACATGGCGAAACACTGTCTCTACTAAAAACACAAAAAATGAGCCAGGCATGGTGGTGGGCGCCTGTAATCCTAGCTACTCCGGAGGCTGAGGCAGGAGAATCGCTTAAACCTGGGAGGCAGCGGTTGCAGTGAGCCGAGATTGCGCCACTGTACTCCAGCCTGGGCAACAAGAGTGAAACTCCACACCCTCCCACTCCCAGCTCTCTGCCAAAAATAGTAGGATTTTAACTGGCAGACCTGGGAGGAGGCAGAGGGGGAAAAGAAGGGAGAGGAAGGGAAGGAAGGGGAAGGGAGGGGAATTTCGGGCAGAAGGATCATCAGAAAAAAAATATTGATCGACAGCTAAGGACAACCATTGGGCACATGGAAAAGGTCAAAACTGGGAAGTTGAACAAATGTCTGTTCAAACTTTGGCTCTTTCACTGAAGAGGGACTTTGTGCAAACCTGCTAATCACTTACGGTCTCATTTTCTCATCTGTAATTTGATTAAACAATACTTGCTTTCAAAAACTTTGGTTTTTTCTTTGGGCGGCTGAGGCGGGCGGATCATCTGAGGTCAGGAGTTCGAAACCAGCCTGGCTAACATAGTGAAACCCTGGCTCTACTAAAAATACAAAAATTAGCTGGGCGTGGTGGCACACAGCTGTAATCTCAGCTACTCGGGAGGCTGAGGCAGGAGAATCACTTGAGCCTGTGAGGTGGATGTTGCAGTGAGCCGAGATCACGCCACTGCACTCCAGCCTAGGTGACAAAGCAAGACTCTGCCTCAAAACAAACAAACAAACAAAAACTTTGGATTTTTGTAGCAACAAGATGAGGTCATAGGCAAGAGAGAACACTGTAAGCTCTACAACGGCTGCAGATGAAGGTGACTAGAGCCTTGTTTGTGGTCATGAGTGTGTGTTCCCTACTAAAAAGGGAAAGAAGCCCTGAGCCAGGTACTGTGGGGAACACACAGAGCAGGAATATAGCACCCGGCCCAGCGCTTTGACCAAACGGGAGCTTGAACAGTGAACCTTCTGTGAAATGTAGGAGCTTGTCTGATTTCCCTCCTAGTGCCCACCTTGTGCTGACCACTCACAGAACCCCCATGTGTTTGAAGAAAAGCTAAGACAGATATCTGCAGGAGAGGCAGCTGGCTGCTGTGTGCTCTCATGGGATGGAATTCACCATTAGTGAATCATTTATTTTCAGGGTCTCCACCCCCATAGGTAGACTCACGTTAACTAAACTGATACATAAATACACTAGCATCCTAACTGATTACTATATAGTGAGAACAATGGCCAACGATATCAGACAATACTTCCATAGGCCAGTTTATCCCTGCAGATCACCTGTAATTAGAAATTGGCTTGGTAAGAAAGGAATCAAAACAGGGGGCATCAGTTATATTATCTGAGTGTTTCATGGGACTGAACTTCTAGCAAGCCTGACATTTTCATTTCCATTTCAAGGATACAGAGCCACTAAAACCAGGCAGGTAGTATTCTGGGGTCAGCACACCATCTCCCCTGAACAATGCTCAGAGGACACTTCCCGCCTGCTTCTCAGACTCCCCATATCCATACTTCCGTGGTGGGCCAATGCTACTTCTGATGGGCAAATTATCGCCTCCAATATGTTCCTACCTTCCATGAGATGACAGCTTGGTCTTGCTCTGGACTGAGAGCCATTCTGCCATATAGATCTTGGATCTCCTCCTCTGGAGGCTGAATTCCTGGCCAGTCTCTTATTTCCTGTACTGCTGGGCTTGTGGAGTCAGTGGGGCACCCCCAATACTACCTGGTAGCCTCTGCTCTTTACAGTCCTCAGTATACAGCCACCGGGCCTGGGGATGGGTTTGTGGGACATGGGTTCAGCATCCCAGCAGCCTTCCTAGATCATCACCCTGGCATTGTCTTTGCGACCGCCCCAAGGATATAGCCCCAGAAAGCAGTCAGCAACAGGGCCAGTTCTATAACAGTCCTCATATCAGCAAAAAACCTCTAGGGAAAGAGAGAAATGTTCCTTGTTCTTTATGCTAGTTGACTAAGAGCTTATCTATTTATGAAAATGTCACAAAGCACCTCTAGACCAGATTGAGGTCAGGATTTAGGATGCTTTCCTTTACCTTAATGCAGAGCTGTAGGCTCAATGCGCATAAATTACTGCTATAAAAACACCTCAAGGCTATTTGTTAATCAGTGGTGAGCAAGGATCACACATCTAGTAGAGCCTAAGATGCCCTAAGATGCTGTCCAGGGCCTCTGTGCCTTCCCTCCACCCCAGCACCATCACAGCCACCCTGATGACTGAAGGAGTCCTCCAGTCCAAGAGAAGCTGTCCCTCCGTTATCTGTCCAGGGAGAGGCCCCTGACCCAAGCTGAGCCAATCAGAATAGTTCACTCTCTGTCACAGTGATTGGTCCAGGGATTGACAAGTAACCCTAAGTCTGCCAATCAGGACCCTTTCCTGGAAATTGATGAGAGTTGAAGAGGAAGAGCCCAAAACAATCAGAAGGTGAGTTTCAGTCTGGTAGCAATCGTGTTTCCCTGCCCTCAGGGAAGCTGGTCTAAAAAAATAAAGCTGGCAAGCAAAGAGAAAAAGGGATGAGAAAGGGAATGCTGGTGGGATCTGAGTGTTCCCCTGGTTTCTCTTGAACCTGCCCATCACATGGTCAGCTGACATGAGCTCATATAGTCCCCTTTGTGCCTAGTCTTGGGAAAACACAGACTTTATCACTTACAACCACGGAGTCTAGGCTTACTGGACCTCTGAGATATATTCACCCACCAGAGTCCCTCAACTACCTGATCCTTCAGAATTTGCCTTCAGAAACTCCAAAGATTGCATGGATTCTCCAATGGTCCTTTTACTCGGGGAGAGTCAAATAACAAAAGGCAAACATCATTTTGACGCCAAGAAGTCAGGTAAACATGGCTTTGAGGGCAGGCTCACCTGAGTGTGGATGCGGTTCATGAAGGTGATAAGTCAGATAAGCATGCTACTTCTCTGAGCCTCAGTTTTCTCATCTATAAAAATGTTGACAATCACAGGGCCATTGGTGGATCTCCTGAGACTCTCAGCACAGAGCCAGGCACTGAGCGAAGTCTCCATGAATATTAGTTCCTTGTTATTCAGAAAGTAGCAGGAGACACACCACTGCTCGCAGGCTGCTCACCTTCAGCCATCACAGAAGAAATATAAGTGTTCATTCGAAGCCAAGTTTCTACAAGAAAAATGTGCTGGGAAGAAAGCTGGACTGCGGCAGGACAGGAGGGACTGACTGAAAAGATGAGATGGCAGCAGTGTGACAGCTTTGATGCCCATTACTCTACGAAGCAGGAATGATGTTTTTAAGACCACACATTCAAGTATCTTCCTACTTTGAGGCTCTGGGCCCTCTGGATATAAGAGCTGTCAGGTAGACCTCAAGCCTCCATAGAGTGGCTGGATGTGTGTCCACTCTGCAGACTCATCTTTCCCCTCAGGAATGACACACACTCTACTCTTGGAAACAGAATATCAGGAAGCTCTTGAGCTCAGGAGGGAGCCCCATTTCCTGATGTATAATTATCGGCAACAAAGCTGGCATCTACAAGACCCCATCTAACTGTTGTGCTGTTTCTTAATTGCTTTACAACCCAGAGGGAAAGGGACTGTGATTAATGCCCATCTCAAAAACTCCAGCACCTGGCACTTAGTGGATGCTAAATAAATATTCATTGAGTTGATTTTGTTGAGTGATGGCCCAGGAATGGGATGGTCTATCTGGAAAGTAGTGAGATCCCCATCAAAGAGATAAAAAACAGAGAGTGATGACTACATGACAGAAATGCTACAGGGGCAATTTCAATATGAGTTGTGAATTGGATTAGACGTCTTTTAAAATATGTGCCAGACTTGAGGTTTTATAGTCACATGGCTCAGGAAAGACTATAGTAAATCTAAAACTATTTTATTTACAACAACAACAACAACAACAAAAAACTAAAGGCCTTGGAATTCTGGAAGTTGAGTCACTTGCCCAGGGAGGACCAAAAACATCTTGAAGATGATCATCCCTTTCTAAATGAGCCAGAGAATACTACGTTACTCACCCAGTCAGACCCTGTGGCATTAGATTCATTTGACATAAAACAAAAATAATGCCCCTATCTTAGCTTGGGCTTCCCCAAAAGCAGAACCCAATAAAAGGGCTGGGAGTGGTTCCTTTGGAAGGTAATTCAAAGAAGCAAGAGTGAAGAAGTGAGCCGATAGAGGAAGACAGGCAGAGAGGTGCGTCAATGTGAGGGTGTGCTGTGGAGAACAGGGGCTCAATTCTCCTGAGACCACATGAGATACTGAGAAATCTTCCATAATTGTCTGCACAAAAGGCAAAAGACTGGCACATTTATCCATGTCTCCTCAGACAATGATTGTGCTGGCACCAGGGTCGCTCTCTGCCCTGCACTTGTGGAATGAGTTTGCCTGCACACAGCCATGTGAAGTCAGTCTGCAAGTCTGAGCTGCCCCAGCCAGTCCTAGCCAAAAGGAGATATGGGATGAGTGCAGGAGACATGGGCACCACAGGCAGCTGCAGCCCTAAACTCATCACTCCATGTTGTCCAGATCTCCAAAGTCACAGTCTTTGTGCCAGCCTGTGTGCCAGTCTCTGAGCTGTTGCTTCTGTGATCTTCCTAAGACTGTCTTCCTTGCTCAAAACCCACAGGACTACAAGACAAGTCTAAAACCCTTCTCCATGGAACCCCCCACTCCACTGGTCCATCTCAACCTTTGGCTGCTCCTCCTGCAATCAGAATCTTCCCCTTGCACTCCAATGAGTCACCTGCCATTCCTTACTCATGTCCTCCCCTAAAGGCCTTCGTGCTCTGGCACAAAGAGCTCTGTCTGGAACACCATTTAGTTTCATTCCCATCCATCAAACTCCATCCCATCCTCGACAGCCCAGCTGAAACATTTCTTCCAGGGAATTTGCTCCCTTGTGAGTATACTTACCGAGTTGCATTGTAATTTGTGTAAGTGTTGGTGTCCTCACAAAAAAGGAGCTTCTTTAAGGTCAGGGATAAAGTTCTAATCTAACTTCAGGGCCATCCATAAAGGAGATATTCAGTGAAAGTTGGCTGAGTAAATGAATGGATGACTCCAGAAAGCTTCTCCCTTCAAGGCCTCAGCTTCTTCCACTTTAGAATGAAGAAGGGGGAGGAGCTGAATTAGAGTTTCCTGCAGCATTTTCTGAGAAGTCCTAGCACTGCCAGATGCCTCTAAAGAACATATTTTGAGGCCTAATGGGTTTGGGAGATGCCTTAGACCTCCTCTGGGAGTCACTGTGGCTCTACAGAGAATTCCTTTAGTCTCTGTTTAAGTCAACAATGCCCTGATCCATTCAGCCACAGAATATCTACAGGAAGAAGTCTACCAAAGAAGGCTCATTGGGTAATGTTAGCTGAGACATGACTTTGGCTTCTTCCAACTCAAGAATTCTATAATCATCACCAAACTCTGATGAAGCTGAACATTACAAATATATGTGTTTGATTCAGAAAAAAATAATATCCCAGAGCTCTCCAAAGGTGAGGAGGCAGGAAGCTTGCCACCATGACTGGGGTTGTTCAAAAAGAATGGATGATCCCCACCAAGTGCTGGGGACATCCACGTGGAATTCAAATATGGGCAATATCAGGGGGTCCACAGACATGCTTGTGGGATGGGTATGAACCTCTGAGATTATATATGAATTTGTGTGGACGTACACTGTCGTTGAATAAGGACTCAATACTTTCAATGCATTCTCAAAAGGGACTGTGAGTCCCTAATGTCCAAGGATCCCTGGCCTACATAATGGTTCAGAAGGGTAGTGCATAAGAAACACAACCCAACCCCATCAGCTTGAGGATGAGGGAATACAATGAGTCTGGGAACCATCCCTCTCCATTGCTGGAATTCTGCCTCCAATACTCTCACTAAAGAATTATCTGCATTAACACTCATTATGCTTGTTACTTCTTCACCTTGGCCCCATACTTGACCTCTCCATACCCTCATTTCCTAATCTGTCTATTGGGAACAGTACAGTATAATTGGGAGGGTCAAATACAATGATGAAGCATCACATAACTTGACAGTTTAACAGTAGTGGGATACCCAACCAAATTACCTGCCATTTGAAAAACAGGAAAATCCTCACTCAGTTTAAATCTAAGAGGGAGAAATGTTTCATGTTTGATTCAGATCAGGGGTGTCTTGCTGCAGTCTACGTTTTGTATCTAAACACTTGCCAATTTCCCAGCATTGTTGGTGCATGGGTTGGCATGAGGCTCCTTGCTCCTTCTCTCTCATAGGCTTACCATTCCTGAAGCCCTATCAGGGTGCTCACTGTGTCCTGCTGGTTGCTCCAGGGAAGAGGTCTGTTTCCTCTTAAGCTCCTCTGCTTGGGTCAAGCCATCAGGGACACCTTCACTGCACCATGTTATGATGCCTCTTGAACACGGCTGGATTTCTGCATCACAAAGAGGGCTGGCTACCAATTGAATCTGCTTACACACTCCAGAAAGAGAGTCCTTGGGGCAAATCCAGCTGTGGATTGTGTGACAAGGTGAAAGTTCAGTTAGTGCTTCCTAATTGTGTCATTGGTTATTAGAGAAACTAGTAATGATGACATTAGCACAACAAATAATTTGATGGCGTTTACAAAGCACCTTTGTATTCATTCAATTAATTTTGTTTTCCAGGCATACCCAGGTCAAGGCACTTGCCTGGCAGGTGAATAAGACCCCTTTCTCAGGAAGCCCAGGCCCATGCACCGCCACATCTGCCAACTTTTCTCCTGGCTCCCACCCACTACTTCCTGCTAGTGTTTCCTCAGCTTCTGACTTCATCTGCATCTCCATGCCTGCACTGGCCCCTTGGATCTGATACAGATTTAGTTTCTCAGGCTTGAACCTGGGCACCCCACTTCCCCTGATGCCATCTACCCTTGACTTCTGGTTCTTGCTTCTCCCAGTTACAACTATCCAATATGGCCTCAGATTTTAGGACTCTACAGCACAGCTAGGTCAATGACCAAACTCCCTTGCTTAGGGTGTCAACCACAAAATGACAACTCTTGCCACGGACTGCAAATCTCCAGCAGTCCAGTCCCTCAGGGCCTCCCTGTCTCTCCTCCCCATTGCTTATGTTGGTCCCCCTGGGCTGGCTTCCCAGCTGTTCTTGAAGTCAGCCAAGCAACTCTGTCTAGATACCTGCAGAGCCCTTTCTTCTATGCCCCCTTCACCCTATCTCTCATCCCTCTTTATTTTGCTTCCTCGCACTTATCTGCACTCGACCTAAGAGATTTGGCTTTTTTGTTGATGACCCATCTCCTCTCACCAGAATGTGAGCCTTATGGGGGCCGAGGCTTCATTTTCTCCCCTGCTATTGCCCAGCACAGGAACAGAGCCAGGCACATAGGAGGGGTTCAGGAACCTCTGGTGGAATGAGTGAAGGAATGCACTTTCAACCTCCCAGAGGCTCTTGAAGGAGGCGCCACCTCCAGCCCAGCCCTTGATTAAAGCCCCTCCTGGCAGAGACCTCAGACTCACGACAAGAGCTGCTAGCTGTGCTTCCAGGCCCCTCTGACATCTCTGGTCCCTCCTCTTTCCTCAAGTCTCCCTTGGACATCACCTCGTTTACTTCCTTCTTAGTAATGTTCACGGTCCATACCTCCCTTGTGTATTCCTCGATTTTCTCCTTTCCTGTCTGTTTTGATCTTCAGAATGTAAGTGTCATAAAGGTATAAACTTGATATCTTTTGGGTGCTTGGGGTCCAGGACAGTGCTTGGCACACAGCAGTCGTTTATAAAAATGGAGGAAAGAAGACAGGGAGGGACTGTGACCTGGCTTTAGCGTCACTGCCCAGGCCCTTCGGGGCCATGCTTCCACCAGGCTACTGCTTGGCTCTTCATTATGGCCTCAGTCCAGAATGCCACTTTTTGAGTGCTCTTATCTCTCTGGTTTCCATTCCATCCTCTCATCTAATAACCAATGCAAGCTTCCCAAATTCCAGCCTGTTTTACAGATAAGGGAGCTGAGGTACATACATATCAATGAGGTTACTGAGCTAAGGCAACAGTGAACAAGCTGGTATGCTAGACTCCAAAGTCCAGACCCCTGACCACTTTCCAATAGCCTCTCTGAAGCCAAGTAGTTTGTTTATAAGTGGAGCTGCACAGAGAACACTGCATGCAAAGAACAACTCTGACTCATCTGATGCTTCTGCGGCATGAACCTCCTCAGCTCCTCACTCCAAGGTTCCCTTAGCAAAACTCTCCCCCAATGGCCATACCTGGTAGCTCCAAGGCAGAGGTCTTTTATGTCTAATATGTTCTTTTATGTACTGACCTTTTAAAATTAATAGAATATTTTTTATCATCTGAATTTCTCAGAGTGAGGACTTGTGGTTCATTGTTGTTTTAATTATGCCTTAGAATAGCAACCTCGTTTATCAGGCTGCAAGATTACTGTTTGTGAGAAATCTTCCTAATAAAGTAAAAGAATCTAAACAAAACACTCAAAAAGAAAAGAAAAAGAAAATGAAAAGGTTAACAAAATATATATGTACAAGGGTCAACATTAATAGCAACCAAAGAAAAGAAAGTGAAATAAACTTCCTTTCTTACCAATACATTTAGAAAAATCAAAAGAACAGAAAAACAAAATTCTTAATTATTGATTAAGAAAGAATACGCCAGTAACTGTATTTTGGAAATTAACCCAGATAAGATATTTTTAAACTTTTAAACTGTCCATTCATATGTGCAAAACAAAGTCAAAGATACATGCCAAGCAAAGACCTTCAGTATTATTTATAATGAAGTAATAGTGGAAGGCAATAACTTCTTTAATCTACATCTAGGGGAAGGAATATTATAAAGCCATTAACATTACATTAACACAATTATGTTAGCAAATATCAAATAATAATAGTAAAATGCTTATGTTTTGTGTAATTGTGAAATGAGTAGTATTTTGAATTACAGGATGTAACTTGAACAAAGAAAAAAGCATGCAAGAGAGCTCCTAAAATGTTGATAGTGCTTTATATTCTGCATGTGGCTTGGACGATTTTCTTTAGCAATCTTTTTTCTATTATTTATTTTATAATATTTCAAAAGAGACCAGTATTAATTTCATCCTGGAAAAAATAAACATAATTAAAAAAAGTTCAAAATGTAACATTTCTACATCTTAGTTTAGATCTACCAGAAGATTCCAAACATGGGGTGTTATTTTCTAAGAACATCACATTTTTACCTGTGGAAATTCTTTAATTCTTACTATTTATTCAAATTCAAATCGTGCCTTAAGGACCTGCCAAAGTGCCACATTGCCAAGTCATTTGCAAACATCTACTGAGCATCAACCTTCCAGTTCCAGCAGAAACTGAGAGGAATAAACAAAAACCGTGCCCTTGAGATGTTCAGGTCAGTTGGGGGCAATTGATGCTTAAATAAACAAACAAGAAATGAGGACATGCTGGGACAAATGTTCTAGCAGAGTTTTTTGTGCTTGCTCCTGAGTAAGCCTCAGAAGGCTCTGCTGAACGGGAAGTCACCAAGGTACTTTGACACCAGAAAGTGGAACATTTGAGCCAGGCTATGAAGGGACACAGGATTAACCAGGCAAACAGGGAGAAGCATGAGAAAGCAGAAATCAAATGAGTGCAAAGACAGGCAAGCTTGAAGGGCATGTGGTCTTTAGAGGCAGGGAAGAGTCACAGCTGGTAGGAAAGCAGATGTATTGAGCTGGGAAATGACAAGAGGCTAGAGGATTTGTGACCATGTGAATAAGCCTTGTAATGGGGCGGGGGCGGTGCGGGCTGTAAACAGGGAGCAACACAGCGTACATCTCAGTTCTTAAGGCTAGAGGGAAGGAGAGGCAAGAGGTAGGAAGTCCCATCAGGTGAAGGTCTGAAAAGTGAAGGGGGAGTTACCAAAACCTGGACCCCACCTGGCACCTAGTAGACTCAATGGGTACTACCAACAAGACAGACAAAGTCACAGGAAGGGAGCTAAGAAATCAGATTCAGAAGCAAGTAGTTCACTCAATCAAACCAGCCACTTGCAGGAGAACTAACAAGATGTGTAGAGTATATCTGATTACTAAGTTCAAATTTCTGAAGATGTAACATTAGTTCAAAAGGATATTGGTAGATAAAACGCAAAACCACAAAAGAGAGTCATTTGGAAAATGAGTTTGGTAAATAAAGGCTAGATTATGATGCTGGACTTCTCAGAGCCTCTAATAAGTTAAATAAATTATCCAAAAGATGGATAAGTGTTTCCCAAATTATTTAGTCATTGAACACTTACTTCCATAATTTATTAAGGTCCCTTAATTAAGGAATGCACTTTGGAAAATGCTACCGGGCCAGGTGGTGTGGTAAAGGAGGAAGGGAAGAGGGTGTCAAAAGTGGGTCTTGTACAGATTTATTAATATATTTACATAAAGAAGACCCAAGATCACCTGTAAGGAAACACATCAAGGAAGGCTCATACATGCGGGCAGCCCCTGTGTTCCTCAAGTCCACATCTCCAAAGACACTGGCTGGCCCAAGAGGTGATCTGATTCTGTAGCATGCTGTCACCATCCACCCTGGATGCCATCTTTTAGCCCACAGACTTAGCCTAGGGCCTGACAGTGGCTCCCGCGTGCTCACATCATTCACTCTTGTTTTCATGAACCAAGTTCCATTGGAACTTCTGCATCCTACAGCTCCTGCTTCTTCTGCTTGTCTTACTTTCTTTCTCTCTTTCATACTTTCTGAGTGTCAGCTTTGTGACAGGAACTGGTGAATTTTAAGCCAGGCTGTTCTAGTTTATCCCTAACTGACCCTGTATTTAAAACTACAATCTCTCAACAAATCTAAACTCAGACACAATTATCTGTCTTTTTTAAAAAAGTTCCTGTGTACCACTGAAATTTGTGTTCTGTTCTTGGCCAGCAGCAGCATAATTTACCTCTTCATTTGTGACCCTGATATTTGCAGGAAAATATTGTCCCCAAATGCCATTAGTTTCAACTCCTCAATCCATCTTCCCTGACACTTAGTCAATGATTCTCTGGCTCTAATTCATCACATCGAACATAATGCAAAAATTGAATTAAAATATTTCAGGGCAGATAGAATACAAATTAGGACACAGGATGTGGTTAGCATTGTGAAAGGCAATACTGGAGAAGATATAATTTGAAACACTTAAACTGTGAATTACTTTCACTGGGGGTAGGGAGTGGAGACCACCCCAATCTAGGGCTCCAAGCGTTGGCAATACATCTATATAACAAATAGCTTACTGCTCTGGGCTGATGATCCCACATTATGTAGAATTGCCTAAGCCTTTTCCATTGAATCTGCCTTTCATTGATAAAATGTTCCCCATCATGCCAGGGGAGGTCACTTCTGTTTATCATCTCAAGGTTCAGGAAATAAAATGGTGAGAGCCTAGGCTGGAGGGAGTGTCACTGCTGCTTTTTTGTACATTCCAGAAGGCAAGATACAGGTGTGTCTGGCTCACAATTATAGGCTCAGGACCTAGGACAGTTCCTAACAGATCGTAGGCAATTTTATATTTAGTAAATGGATGGATGGATGGATGGATGGATAGATGGATGGATGGATGGATGATGAACGGATGGGTGGCTGGTTGGATGGATAGATGGGTGGATGGATGGGTGAGTCAGTATGTACTTATGCCAATACTATTACTTATACTACTAATCATATAATAACAAACTGATAAATTTCCTAAGTATTTTTGGGGTATATTTAATTTAACCCTTTCAACAACATTGTGAAGTAGGTACTATTATTACCTTTCTCCTTTTACAGACAAACTAAGCAGGGAGTGCTAACTTTATCAGAATCATAGAGCTAGGAAGTGGTTGTCTCCTATTGTCCACCTTCATCTGGTGACACACAATAGCAACAGGAAAGTGAAAAAGGCCACTCAAGCAGCCAAGATACTGGTTTTTGTTTTACATTTTACTTGTGCTGTTGTTTGTTTATTCAATTTCACACCATTTAATATTCATTCCTTTTTATACCCAGAGTCAAGCATGAAGACTAGCCACAGTGAGAGGATAATAAATCATGTTGAACAAATTAATGAACAAAGGTTAAACCTACTTTATGCTGGGCTCTGCGCTAGGTGCAAAGGAGCTAACATTTATTGGGTGCCAACTTTGTGTTAGATGCCTCCAACTTGTGTGAGAGGCGTTGTGTTAGACGCCTTATGTGGGTGAACTAATTTAATTCTTACAATAAACCCAGGCATTTTTCCTACGTTTTACCCATAAGGAAAGACAATGAGTGTGGGTGCCTATGCATGTTTTTTCTATCATACCATCTGCTTCCAGTTGCTTCACAATGTAGCACCTTGGCTGGAGGGGATCTGAGGATGTGAACTCCCTGGGTTTTCAGGCTGGCTCTGACATTTTGCAGCTGTGTGCAACCTTAGACAAATTAGTTCACCTCTATGTGCCTCCATTTCCTCAGCTGTAAAATAGACCTAATGATAATAATTGTGCATGCCTCAAAGTTTGTTGCCAAGTTAAGTAAATGAATGCTGATAATAAATGTAAACAGAATCTGGAACAAAATAAGTATTTGATGTGTGACTCTACTTGTATAGTTTAAAAAGTACCACTATGGCTGGGCGCAGTGGCTCACACCTGTAATCCTAGCATTTTGGGAGGCTGAGACAGGAGAATTGCTTGAGGCCAGGAGTTTGAGACTAGCCTAGGCAACATGGCGAAACCCTGTCTCTACCAAAAATACAAAAATTAGCTGGGTGTGGTAGAGCATGCCTGTAAGTTCCAGCTACTCAGGGGGCTGAGGAGGGAGGACGGTTTGAGCCCATGAGATGGAGGTTGCAGTGAGCCAAAATGGCACCACTGCACTCCAGCCTGGTTGACAGAGCCAGACCCTATAAAGTACCACTATATTTATATTGAGATAAACTATATAGATGAATACAGACAGAATTGACATCTTTATCTTGTTGAGGCTTCTTAAGAGCCCGTTAGTCTCTCCCATTTATTTAGGGCTCTTGTTGTTTACCTTCAGGGTATTTTTAAGTTCTCTTCATATAGCTCTTGCACATTTTTAGTTAAGTTTATCCTTAGGTATTTTATATTTTATATTACTATGGTAAACAGTTTTACCATTACTATGGTAAATTGTGTATCGATTTCTATATATGACTTTTTTGCCTTGCCCCTTTATTGAGTCTCTCTTAGTAGCACATTTTACTTGATTTGCTTTCCAGGCATTAATTATGTTATCTGAAAACAGCAATAATTTTACCTCTTCTTTCCCAATCTTCTTGCTTCCAATTCCTTTCTCTTGCATAATAACATTGGCTAGTATCTGTAGTTCAATACTAAATAATAGTGTTGATGGTAGATGCTCTTACCTTTCAACCTCCTTTTTTACTTGAATTCCCCTCCTTTTTACTCTGAGTTCTTTCATTGTTTTCTCAGTAAGAATGACGCTGGCTTTTGAATTAAGGTAAATATATTTTACCAAGTAAAATTAAGTATCAATTATAATTTAACTAAGAAAATCTTCAAGAAATATTTATTGAATTTTGCCAAATGCCTTTTCAGTATCTATCAAGATGATCATATGCTTGTTCTCTTTATATCAATTTATTGATGTGAAAAATTTTATAGATCTCCTAATGTTACATACCAGAACAAATTCCATTTGATCATGGAATATTCTTTTAATGTATTGCTGGACTCTCTTTGCTACTATTTTATTTAGAATGTTTGCTTAATTTCATAAGTGAGATTGGACTGTAGTTTTCTATTTTGGGGACCTCTTCATTGAGTTTTGGGATCAATATTGTAATTGCTTCATAAAAAAACTTTGGAAGTTTTTCTTATTTTTTGATCTGAGCTGCACATCTTAAAAAATGAGCAAGAATTAGCCAGGGGAGGAGGCTGGAGGATAAAAGAAGGAGACATTACATTAAAGGCACAAATGAAAGAAACAAACATCAGTATGTGCAGAGAACTCTGATTCTGAGGCTGCTTCACACAAGGCCTGAGCCCTTCTCGTCTCCTTCAACCCTGAATGTCTGTTTGGAGGTAGCTGTATACAATTGTTTTCTCTTGCATATTGATCCACAATGATTTCCCACATCAGTATTTTTTTTCTTCTTCAACGAGATTATGAGACCTTCCCTTCTGTTTATCCCAGAGAAGTTGTTATTGGATTAAACTCCAGAAGCACATGGGTGCATAAAGAGCTAGGCCATGGTATCTCACTAATAAATTAAGTCATTCACACTCATTAAGTCATTCAGTCACTTATTCTTCCAACATTATTTAAACCTGAGGGCAAGATCTGGAAAAATAAGAGATGGGCTTTGCTTTCAAGATCTTAAGAGTCTAGCATAAAAGAATAATACTAGTACTGTTGTAATCTGCATGACAAATCAAACTACTAGGTGGACTTTGCTTTTTCAATACAAAACAGTTTTCCCTGCAAATGTTTCTTCAACCTCTAGTGCCTGCCACCAAAATCTCAAAGATACAATCAGACAATAAGAAGCACTCCTGGGATAAGCTGGAGGCAGCAGCACTTGCTAAGTTTCACAAGTCCTTCTGGTAGACCTAGTGCTGTGGGTCAGCTTGTACTTTCTTCTAATATCTTTCTCCCAGATCAATTCTCAGAATTAAATATGCTCATGAGTCACTGTGCCCCATCCAGAATGGCATGGCTCCCAGGATCTCTACTCCTCCCAGACATATTTGAGAATCAGAACTCCCAGAGAATTAGAGAATATGACCAGGCATGCAGTAGGTGATTATTAAAAACTTACTCACTGACAAATATTTTGACATTCAGCTACTTACATCCTGCACCCTCATGATGGAGGAATATACTGCACCATCTAGAAAGGGAAACAATACCACCTTCTTCAAGGAGGTATCACATGGCAACAGCACCTCCTTTCACAGGAGATATGTGAGAACTAAGAACAGTAAGTTCTCAGTTCTTGGAAACCAAGACTTTATGTGAAATGATGTATAACAAAATCGTTTTCCTTATAAACATCACAGTAAAACAACATTATTCATTTTTTGAGGGCCAGCTGTCTATTGTTTTTCCAAGAACCTATTGAGGGCGTTAAGTGAGGACTTGCTAGAACAGGAGTGACAGAATCAACATGAATTGAGGACTTCCTCTGTATACTCACTGTGTGTGCCACATAATGTCTCATGTCTTTTTCACAACAATCTTATTTGATATTAATAATATAAATAGTCATGCACAGTGGCTCACTCTGTAATCCCAGCACTTGAGGAAGCTGAGGCAGGAGGATCACTTGAGTCCAGGAGTTTGAGACCAGCCTGGGAAACACAGGAAGACCCTGTCTCAACAAAAATAAAAATAAACAGCTGGGTGTGGTAGCACATGCTTGTAGTCCCAGCTACTCAGGAGGCTGAAGTGGGAGGATCACTTGGGCCCAGGGGGTCAAGGCTGCACTGAGCTGTGATTGTGCCACTGCACTCCAGCCTGAGTGACTGAAAGAGACCCTGTCTCAAAAAAAAAAAGAAAATAAAATAAAAATATTTTAAAAAGAAATGTTAAAAAATGAAAAATAGCACTACCTACTTTTTACAATAAATGTTTTAGTTTACATTAGTTTTAGAGTAACTGAAAACTTGAGAAGATAGTACAGGGATCGCTCATATATCCACAACCAGTTTCCCTATTGTTGACATCTTACATTACCATGGTACATTTGCACAGCTATATTAACTAGAGTCACATTTTTTCAGATTTCACCAGTTTTTCCTTTACTGACCCTTTTTTCTGATCCAGGATCCCATTCAGGATTCCATATGATGTTTAGTTATGTTCATTAGGCTTCTCTAGACTATGACAGTTTTTTAACTTTGCTTGTTTTTGATGACCCTGACAGTTTTGAGAGATACTAGTCAGGTATTTTGTAGAATGTCTCTCAATTTGGGTTTGTACAGCGTTCTTTCTTCTCATGATTAGACTGGGTTATGGGTTTTGGGGAGGTAAAGTGGCATTCTCATTACATCGTATCAAGAGTACACACTATTAATGTGACTATCACTGTTGATGTTGACCTTGTTCACCTGGCTGAGGTTGTGTTTCTTAGGTTTCTCTATATGAAGCTACTTTTATTATTCCTTCTTTACATACTGTACTAATTAGCAGAAAGTCACAACTTGCAGCTCATACTTAAGGGGTGGGGAGTTATGTTCTACTTCCTTGAGAGTGAATTTCTCCATAAATTGTTTGAAATTCTTCTGTACTGGAGATTTGTCTAGAAGCAATGATACCCCAATAGCAATGAGCATACCCACCCCATTGTCCAATAAAAGAAACTAGGGTTCCTTAATGTCTGATTTTGGGGCTGAGTCAGGGAGTATAAAAATGAGGCTGGAGTATCTCATGGTACTATAAAGTAAGGAGGTGCTCAAACACCACACACACACACACACACACACACACACACACACAATCACACAATGGGGGTTGTCAAAGAGACACAGGAGCCAACAGAAATAGTTCCCAATGATGAGGAACTGTGGTTCAGCAAGATTCAGTAACTTGTCCATGAGCACTCAGCAAATGGTTGTAGAGCCAGGACTTAAACGCAGGTTCTGATCCTGGAAACAAGTTCTTATAAGCATCGTCCACACACCTGGCATTATAAGCTCCTTGAGACAATGTGTTCAGGGTGTTTAGGAAGACATGGAGTATGACAAGGCTTGCAATAAATATCTGCTATTAAATTATCACCAGTACTATCTCTCTCCACTCACAATGAGGCTCTTTATCCACACTTTCCTCACTCCAGGGCTTTCCCATGCTGCTGTGTTCCCTCTGCTGACAATGCCCTTTCACCTGTTCTCTCTTGCTGGAATTCCACTCATCTTTTAAGACTTGGTGGAAACCGCTGCTGTCTCCTAGCCCGGCTGACTCTGCCATTGTGCCTCTCAGCACTCTATCTAGGCACCTCCTCTGCCTATTCATGGTTTCCAACAGCTGTTACCTCCAGTTTATCAAGTTCAAAGAGGGCAGGGACAATGACCACACACAGGAAGCACTCAATAAATATCCACTGAATGCCTGCATGAATAAACAAGCGAATTTGTATTTGTGATCCCCTTGGTGCCCAGCACAATGTTTGAGCAACAACAGGTGCTCAATGCATGCCTGCTAAATGAATGGATGGATGAATGAATGAATGAATGAACGAATGAATGAGCAATTGAAACTTCTTGCAGAAAGCTGACTCCATAGCAGGAACAGGTATGATTAAGGGTATCCTGTAATGTCCTCCTGATGCTTTGATGCTTGCCTGGGGGTGAGTCCTCAGCACCGCTGGCCAGCTGGTGTGGGGACAGGGGCAGCATCTGTGAGCTGCCAGCCTGCTCCTTCTGGCAGGCTCTCTGTTTGTGCCATTAGAGCCCTGTATTTTCTTCATGGCCTCAAACAGTTCCAATCAATTGGGAAGAGGAGAGCAAGATGTTCAAGATAAATTCAGCTGCAGAGCAATGGGGAAACTCGTTACACAGTTGGTGTAGGTGGGAACCACGCACTCCAGGCTGAGCAGACCCTGGGAAGCAGAGCCCATAGCCAGGAATGCCCTTCTTACCGGTACTATTGGAAATAATAATTTGTTAATAAAAATATTAACAATAATTGGTTAATAACAAGAGGCAGTATTTCTCAAATGCTAAACAATGTGCCAGGCTCTGTGCAAAGTGCTTCTCATGCCTAACCTGGCTTACTACTTACCAGTACCCAGTGAAGTCAGTCATCATCTCCATTTTACAGATCAGGAAACTGAGGCATAGAAAGTTACACTGCCCAAGAGCAAGCAATTTGCAAAGCAGGGGCCAGAACTCCTAAGTCTAAGCCCTTAAACCACTAATATAGGGTTCTGTGCACTCCCCATTTTGCAAATCCTTGGGAACATCCCTCGTTTCCTGGACACCCTCTCTGATTACTCCCAGATGCATTTGTTGTTGACTCCCAGGCACAAAAAGATTGGTGTGGACACAAATCTTCTCACAACCTTGCCTTATCTACCCTCTCCTCCATCTTCAATCTGACTCCCCTTGAGGTCAGGAACTGAGGTTTTCTTATCTCCCTCAGTGGGACATGGGGCACTTAGTAAGCACATTTGTTGACTGGTTGTTTCACGGGGCTCTGGTAGTTTACTGGGCCTATTTGTTCCTCTGGAGTCTTTAGCCACCGTGTGGCATTACAAAATGATCTACTGGAACTGATACTGAATCCCAAAGCAGGTACTTAATAATTGCTCTAAATGGGATTAAGAGTCTGCCTACTGCGGTTGTCAACTTTATACATGGGCAGTCAGGGAAGACTTCCCAAAGGAGGAGATGTCCGACCTGAGTCATCAAGGATGAGATGAAAATGACTGGCAAGTAAATAAGTATAACCTATGGCTGCCTTCAATATGCTGGTCCCCACAGAAGAGCAGGACTTGTGAAAGAAATCCCTCTCTGAGATCTTGCTCTGTTATAAGTGGGGACAAGTATCTTCAGAGGCAGGGAAGGTGGTCCTTGTCTTTGTGCCAAGCTAGGACAACCAGGCAAAAACCAACACCACTCTCCATGAAGAAGGTAAAGTTTTATCCCTTTAAGACTCAAGAAGCACAGGCTGCATCCTCCCAAGCACTAGCTCCAACATGAACAGTCAATAATTCCAAAGTAAATATCAGCAGAGGAGGCCTCATGTTTCTTCAATCTCCCTCCGCACACACCAAACATATTATGCCACTGCCCTTTGGTGAGCACCCTTCCTTAGGCTGTGGCCTGTGATTGAATCTTGAGAGCTACTCCAGGGGGGGATTTGTAGCAATTTAAGATACCGTTTTGCACAGGGTAGGTACAAAGTCTCGGTCAAGCCTTGCAGTAAAGAGCAGCCAGTCTTTCAGGACCATTTAGCCCCAGGCCTTGCCCATCACTGCCAGCTCCTGTCCCAGCCCTATCCTTCCCCATGCTGTCTCCTTGCTTCCTCTTGCAGCCTCATCTCCAGCAGGGGAACATCCGCAGCCCTTTAATGGCTTCCTCTGGGCTTCTCACATCACCACCCTATTTCTTAGTGGTTCTGTCACAAAATTCGGAGTTCCCTTTCTTGCTTACCCCACTGGTCAGCTCCACAGGGCTTTTCTTTCCAAGGCTGCAGCTTCATGGATGGCTCCAAAATCAGACTGTCTCTGACACTGTCTTACTTCTGATACTTACCAGCTAAATGTTCTTGGGCAATTTCCTCCACCTTTCCAAACCTCAAGCTTCTCATCTGTAAAATGGACACCTTATTAATACCACTCCCCCAGGGCTGTTCCGAGATGGGAATGAAGACATGAAAGTGCTTAGAGGCCGGGCGCAGTGGCTCACGCCTGTAATCCCAGCACTTTGGGAGGCCGAGGCCGGTGGATCACTTGAGGTCAGGAGTTCAAGACCAGCCTGACCAACATGGTGAAACCCTGTCTCTACTAAAAATACAAAAAGTTAGCCGGGAGTGGTGGCACGCACCTGTAATCCCAACTACTCAGGAGGCTGAGACAGGAGAATCGCTTGAACCCAGGAGGCAACGGCTTCAGTGAGCCGACATCGTGCCATTGCGCTTCAGCCTGGGCCACAGAGTGAGACGTTGCCTCAAAAACAAACAAACAAACAAACAAACAAAAAACGCCTAGAGCAGAGCCCAGCAGGGTAGGCCTCAGGTAAGCATCCATCACTCTCCTTAGCATTAGCTCATGGGCCGGTTGTGAATATCAGAGGCAGAAAGGCATGCAAACTGCAGAGCTCGGCTCCTGGGGGAAAGTGCCCTGTGAACATTAGCAGGGTTAGTAAGGAGCAGGTAGAGGAAAGAAAGAACCAAAGAAAGAACAGAAACACGACCAGAGATAATAGAATCTCACAGAATTGCCATGGCCTCAGTCCCTGGTTGGGATTCTGATTCGCTAATGGACCACCAGGCCCATCCCATCTCCCTGCGCTTTCCCGGCCCCATGCAGGCCTTTTTCATCAGGGGGCTCCTCTTAACGCGAGTCATACTAGCACTCAGGGCCTCCAGCATCAGACATGGGCATTAAAAAGTCAGCCACCTGCAGTCTGAACACAGAGAGGGAGGCTAGAGAGAGAACCCTGGAGACCTACACCTGGGGTGAGTCACTTAACCTCTCTGGGACTCTATTTATTTATTAATATCATTGGGCAATAATAAAACACCTAACACGCAGACCCATTGTGAAAATTACATGAGGAGATGGGCCTTAAAACGCTACCAGATATTAATATGACATACTAAGAATCATATAGTAAGATGCTGGGAATGACGTTTGTCAAGTGCTTTCTCTCTGCCAGGCCAAGATCTAAGGGCTTGACATGTACTTCTTTGTCTAATTCTCACCTACCTACATTTAGCTACTTGTATATACCATCTCCATTTGACTCAGAGGAAACTGAGGCACAGAGGGATTAAGTCAATGCCCCAGGTCACCTAGCTAACCAGTGTCAGAACAAAGTGAAAGTCCAGAGCCCCCAAGACCCAATGTCAATTCTGCCTCTGCTTGCTGACTGCATTGAAAGAAATTAACAGGTCTTTGTTCTTCTCTCCCACTGGACAAAGCTTAGCACCTGACAGATACAGGTGCCCAGTGAGCTCTGCCGAATGACTACAAGGAGACAGCTGCCCTGAAGATGAGTCCTCCCTGCCCAGCTCCCCAGGTGGGTTCCACCCAAGGATAAGCTCATCACTCCTGCACACTTTTTCCAGAGCCCCTGCAGGCCATGGCAACCTCCTCAGTGGAGAGTCATGTTGCCAGATCAGCATCCACCATCCTCCCTGAGGTGCGTACCAGCGTCTGAGTCTGCCCCCACCCCCAGGGTGCATGTTCTCCCGGGTGCCATCAGAGACCACCCCACAGGGCAGCCAGGGGGGAGGACGAAAGCCCCAGGCAGCTCTCATGGACCAGAACCTCAAACTCCCTCCTGTCAAGGAGGCCACTTGTGACAGGAGAAAACTGCAAGGGCCCAGGAGTCAGACAGACCTGGATTGGAACCTGGCCATGACATGACTTGCTCCATGTTGTCAGGGAAGCCACTTGACCTCTCTGACCCTGTTTCCTCCCTTATAAAATGCAAAACCTACCAGCCCCTTTCTCATGGTGATGTTGTAAAGACAAGATAAAGGACAAATGCCAGCTCTAGCGCCAGGCACCTCAGGAAATGGTGACTCACTTCTAGAACAGAGAGCAGAGAAATTTCATCAAGGGATGTCTTGCCTGAGGCTTCCCCTTAGGTCACTATCCTCCTCCACTCCCCGACCCACTTCTATCCTACCTCCTACTGCAGGGGCCTTGGCCCAGTACTGCCCCCTGCTGGCACTTGCGACACACACCCCTCCCGGAAAGCTAACTTTTTTAAAAAACTTTTATTTCAGGTTCACAGGTACATGTACAGGTTTGTTACATAAGTAAACTCGTGTTACGGGAGTTTGTTGTACAGATTATTTCATCACCCAGGTACTAAGTTTAGTACCCAATACTAATTTTTTCTGCTCTTCTCTCTCCTCCCAGCCTCCACCCTCAAGGAGGCCCCAGTATCTGTTGTTCCCCTCTGTGCATCCACGTTTTCTCATCATTTAGCTCCAACTTCTAACTCAGAAAATGTGGTATCTGGTTTTCTGTTCCTGGGTTAGTTTGCTGAGGACGATGGCCTCCAGCTTCATCCATCTTCCTGCAAAAGACATGATCTCATTCTTTTTTATGGCTGCATAGTATTCCATCGTGTATATGTACCACATTTTCTTTATCTAATCTGTCATTGATGGGCATTTAGGTTGATCTCATGTCTTTGCTATTGTGAATAGGGCCGCAGTGAACATTCATGTGTGTGTGTCTTTGTGGTACAATGATTTCAATTCCTCTGGGTATATACCCAGTAATGGGATTGCTAGGTCAAATGGTAGTTCCATTTTTAGCTCTTTGAGCAGAAAGCTAACCTTCAATCTAGTGTTTTTTTCAAACTTAAATTTTATAAGAAATCCCAAAGAACTTTGATTTATATGGATCATATTCACCAACATTCATTACATTACAAACTAAAACTAAGATATTTTAAACACATTTTTAATTTATTTAAATATAAAAATATTAAACCCATTACCTGTCTGCATAAATAACACATATTTATGAAAAAAATCACTGCATTTTCCAAAACAGGTAATCACTACTGAAAAGAATGGCACTGTTTTGCCTTTTGGGAAATCTCTCGAACGTCTGGTTTAATAGGAGACAGCTGAGCTCACATCTCTGCTTCAGCATTCAATCTGTCTTGATCTCACTCATTCTGTAGCCGCTGAGAAACTCCACTGTACACCTCTGAGAAAAGGGCACATGAAATCTTAGTATCATGAAAATAGCTTTGACTTCTCAGACTTCCTGAAACTGTCGCAGAGGTCCTGGGGTATGGAGAAAGGGCAAACCACACTTTAAGAATAGCTGCTTTAAGTGGTTCTGTTGCCTGCTGATCTGGGAATGTTCCCTAGAACATTGCCTCCCTCTCCTAGGCTCTCCCTGTAAGAATGCACGGAAACAATTCCCACCCATGTGTCTTTGCCCGGTTACCCTTTCTCTCCAATGCCATCTCAGCCTCTTCTCCTGGCCCACTCCTTTTCACCTCTGGAAATTCACGACAGGTATCACTTTCCTTAGAAATTTTCCCCTGATCCCTATCACCCCATGCCAGGTAAACGCTCACCTATGCGCACCTTACACTCTCTTCACATGTCATTCGTCATCCTAGCATTCACCACTCTGGAGTCAATTACTCAGGTTAGAAATCTGGGTCTCATTTACTGACTCTGAGCTCCTTGAGGTCAGGGGGTATCTTATTCACTGTGATGAGTTAGCACGAAGCCCAGGCGTATCTCTTGTCAGGCCCTCATGGAACATGCATGTGGGTATGTTTTTCTCTAATTGAACTTGCCTAGCATGCCAAATTTATTTTCTCTCTACTTAACTTCATCTGTCCAAATTCCCATTTCCAGTCATTACCCTAATTCTTCAATTCTAAGAGGCATGCTTTTTTCTCCCCACATTATTATATTTCTAAAATCAGAATGTCTTAAATTGATGTGTATATTTAACATTTCTGATAGTTCTCTTCTTGAAAAGTTGTAGTTAAATTGACGGCCTATCTTCCAATCAGCAGCATTTTACATTATAACGAGTATAATTACTCTGTTCCAAATATGGTGCTGGCAATCCACAATTGTGCATTTAACTAAGTGCTTCCGTACAGCCCTCACATTGTTCTCCCAATAACTCACCCAGCCCTGGGCACACAGAGCAGTGGTTTCATTAATTGGGAGTTTTTTGGCAGGGAGAAAGGAATGGAAGAATTTCAGGCAATGAAGCCTACATGCCGAGAACTGAGAGAGTGAGAAAAGTGCCATCCGGCCTCAAGCGATTTGAGCTAGAAAATACATTGCTTTTGTGCATATGACTGTCCAGACACTTAAGAGGTTGATCCCAATCCCTTTGTTTTCTGACACCTGCAAATTGTAACTTACATTTGCATATCTTTTGCCACTTGGCCAGTTGTTTTGATATGTATTAGCATATTTTATCTTCCCCGCCATCCTATCTGAAAATCAGAGCAGGAATTGTTCTCTTCATTTCATTGAGAAGAAATTAGAGGCCCAGAGAGATAAGTGACACTGACTTAAATCAGAAGAGGAATTGGATCCCCAAAGAGCAGAGCACTAGTCCTGTGCTAATCCCCTCTACCATGCAACTGCCATCCACTCCAAATAACTGGAAGGAGCAGGTGAAAGGAAAGAATGAGAAAGAGACGGAGCTATGAAAATAAGGACAGAGCAAAGGAGAGAGAGAGGAAAAGGGAATTGCGATGGTTAATTTCATGCGACAGCTTGATTGGGCTAAGGGATGCCCAGACAGCTGGTAAAACATAATTTCTGGGTGTGTCTGTGAGGATGTTCCAGAAGAGATTACCACTTGAATCAGTAGACTTCCTTCACCAACATGGGTAAGCACCATCCAATCCATTGAGGGCCCAAGTAGAACAAAAAGGCAGAGGAAGGGAAAATTTGCTCTCTCTGCTTTGGTTAGGGCATCCCTCTTCTGCTTTTGGCTCTGGACACTCCTGGTTCTCAGGCCTTCAGAGCTGGACTGGAGCTAAACCACTGGCTTCCCTGGGTCTCCAGCTTGCAGATGGCAGATCAAGAGACTTCTCAGCCTCTAGGATCACATGAGCCAATCCCTCATAATAAATGCCTTTCTAGATATCTCTGCATATCCTCTTGGTCCTGTCTCTCCCTGACTACCACAGGGACTGATGGTTAAAGAGCAGGAACAAAGGAACACGAGAGGTAAGGAAGGGGCAGGAGGATGAGGCTGGGTCAGGGAGTCTGCAGGCCTCCCAACCCATCACAGAAATTGTCACACTCTACTGAAATTGTGGTTTGCTTGTTTCTAGCTCTGGCTGAGACTATAAAACCTATAGGGATGGTTTGTCTGTCCTGTTTATGATTCTCATCCATGTCCAGGGCTAAGCACAGTGATAGGTAAATAGTAGGTGCTTGATAAATATTAGTGGAATTATCTTCAAATATGGTAGTCCTTGAAGCCAGAGTAGTATTGGGCCAATAACTTTACTCTCTCTGATTCAGTTTTCTCATCCATAAAATAGAGATAACAAGGTCTTTCTCAGAAGATTATGTCAATAATTAAATGAATTCACTCTGTCAAAAGCGTTTGGAATTCAAGAAACACTGGCATTGTTAGACTCTAGCCCATAGGATACCAATGCCATTGCCACAAATAGGGCCCATCCTTGGAAACACAGTAATCAACACGTTCTATGGACTTGGAAGAAGGTTCTACAAGGACAGATTATTTTCTTTGAAAAATGACACTTTTTTTCAAAAAAAAAAGTGGAAGATACTGATTATAAAAGTCTTACAAACACATTTTTTAAAAGTCAGACAACATGGCCGGGCATGGTGGCTCACACCTGAAATCCCAGCACTTTGGGAGGCCAAGGTGGGTGGATCATCGGAGGTTTGGAGTTTGAGATGAGCCTGGCCAATATGGTGAAACCTCGTCCCTACTAAAACTACAAAAATTAGCCAAGCAAGATGGGCGTGCCTGTAGTCCCAGCTACTGGGAGGCTGATGCACGAGAAATACTTGAACTTGGGAGGCAGAGGTTGCAGTGAGCCGAGATCATGCCACTGCACTCCAGCCTGGGTGACAGAGCGAGACTCTGTCTTTAAAAAAAAAAGAAAGACAATACTAAAAACATGAAAAAGGAGGTAAATATAATTTATACTCCAATCCTATGGCAACAATCATATTGCTACAGCAATTATCATGTTGGTGTCATTTTTTCCAGGACACTTTTCCATACGTTGCCTTAAATAATGGAACTATACTATATACTAAGACAGATACTCTTGCCTTGCCACTTCCAAACCATTCTCTTATAGTTTGTTCACTAATAGAATATTTTTGTTTGTTTTCAGAATGGAGGGACCATGTGCTTTAAATGAGGTCCCTTCTATTCCCAAAATATCGATCTTGACTAGGCCAGAGGAAGTCTCACTCATTCCATTCTTATTGCTGATGATTGACTTGTGAGCGGAAGAATAGGCATGTGGTCAATTCTGGGCAATAAGATACAAGGGAGTTAGGTGGAGGCAGTAAAACACTTCTAGGCTTGCAAAAGAGACTTCCAATAAGAAATACTTTTTCTTGTTTCCAAACATAATTGCAAAAGGATGTGATATTCAGAAGAGTAGCAGCCATCTTTTAAATATGAGAGGAACTCACAGTTGACTTCAGGAGACTCACTGAGAAGCCAATGGGAACCACAAAGTTATTGAACAGTTGAGTTAACCAAGCCAGGACTTCTTGTTCTATAGGATGATAAACACCCCTCATACAGAAGTCCCCTGCATTTTGGATGGCTGTTACTTGCAGTCCAAAGCATTCTAACCATACAGTTACTATTTATAACCAGGTTTATGTGTTCACTTTTTACCTTCTCCACACATCAATGAACAGAATCATAATAATTAATGTCTATGAAAGACTTCCTATTTGCAAGTACTTTATCAGGCACATTACATGGATTGTCTCATTTTTAATCCTCGTGACAAATTTCTGTAGTTGAAATGATTAGCTCTATTTTTTTTTCAGATGGAGAAATCAAAGATTTGGAAAGAGCAAATGATGTAACAACAAAATGGAGGGGCAGTAATGTGACTCATGTTGTTCAGTTGAGGGTCTAAGTTTCTTCTCCACAATCACAGCCCTTAGGACTCCCCTCATCATTTACAATAGCTCCAAGCACCCCATTTTCTGTACATAACATGCACAGCTATCCTCCTACTGATGCCCACATCCCACAATGTGAAGTCTTTTTCCCTCTTCCCTTCCCAAACCCTTACCAGTTGGCCCTATGTGTTTGGCATCTTCTAATTATCCTGATTCCTAAATATGCAAAACAATAATATTCCCCAATTGCCTTCTGCTGTAATTTCATGTAACAGGTCCCCTCAAATAGAACGTCCTTAATTTTAATTGCATATTATGTTCCCTTTCTGAGGGCAGACAGCTATTTATTCATCTAGCTAATTGTTCAGGAGACAAAGACATGGAATATATCTCACCAAATTAAGTATTTTCTAGTTGCTATTACTACTGGGGCTATAATATATACCCCTGATTTACTTTCTAGAAGCTCCTGAGGAAATCTTGGCATTTTTTTTTTTTACATTTATTTTTTGGCTTAGCCTACCTATGATTGTATGAAGGCCAACAAATCCTAGGGTTGTATTATTAGTGGTGATGATAATAGTAATTACCACAATGTATAGATATACAACCATACGCTTTATTCAATGAAAGAAGAAACACAGTAAAAATGGCTTTTATTGAATACCTATTGTGTGCTAAGCATTGGCCTGGGTATGAGAAAATATTAGCCCATTCCCTCATTTTTGTTCAAGAACTTCTTAAGAGACTCTCTATAAGCCTCATGTTTACTGATGAGAATTGAAGGGTACAGAAGTGAAACCACTTGTCTGCACCAGGCACACAGCTGGGCATCAGAAGAGATGGGTTTTGAGCCCAGGCCAGTGTAAGACCAAAGTGTAGGCTCTTGTGGGGCTACCACGGAGCACACAGCCCCTTCCAACCTCACTAATTACATGTAAGAAAGGGGCAAGCATCTCAATGGCTACTTTATAGATATGGTCACCTGCATAGATAGGAAGTGATTTTCCCAACCTTATTGGATCAAGTTATTCCTCAGAAGCCGGATGAAGAAGGTGCTAATTCTCATGCAAAACAGCCCCTGAGACTAAGAAGCCTGCCTTGCCTGCTTCCCAAGCTGCCCACTTCCAGAAAGGGTGCGGCTGTGCTGCCACCTGCACATGTCTGGATTTCCCTCTCCATCTCCCATCTCCCACCCTTCACACCCACACACCCGCAGCTGCAGGAATTTGAGCCACATTCACCAGACTTACCTTCTGTTTCTTCCCACCCTCCCTCCCTCCCAGGGAGTCAGTCCCACAGCTGAGTGAGAGAAAATGCCCAGAGAAAAACCATCAGTTCATTTAATTAATATTCATGGAACAGCCTGCCTGTATTAGGTGGGCACTGTGTATGCAGAGATGTGATAAACACAGCTCTGCAGACCTCCCAGCCCCAGAGAAAGTCCCAGCTCATCATGACCCTACGGCCAAGGGAGATTGGGCAGGAACTCATACCCTCTTTCTACAGAAAAAGAAATGAAAGCAGAAAAAAAAAAAAAAAACCTTGGAAGAGGAGAAGGGCACGGTGCATCTGAATAGAGGCTCCAGGGACAAAGAAGGGAGGATAGAGCAAAGGGAAAATGGGCAGTCAGAGCTGCCAAGAAACCTATTAACGTGAAAGTAATTACTGAGTGCCACTATGTGCTAAGGACATTGCACACATATGCTCGATCCACCACAAGGTTGGTCCATTATCCATAATTTTAGACAGGGAAATTGAATCTCAGAGAAGTCAGGCCACTGGCTTTAGACTGCGCAGCTGAATAGTGGCAGTGTTAACATTCAAGCCCAGATTGGTCTGATACCAAAACTCATTCCCTGTGTGAGACAGTCATCAACACTAGCCCGAATTGGCATTCATGAAAGCTCCACAGCTTGAGATGGCACACTCAGACAAATGTGCCAGACACTTCCATACACTCACCAAGTTTCATGGTTTTGGATTCATTGATAGCAGAGATTTCCACTAAGAAATGACAGCCCTTCCCAAAGAAGAGCTGTAGGGAATTCTAGGGCTTCTAGGATTCTAGGGAATTCTAGGGCTTCTGTAGGGAATTCTAGAACTGTTATGCTGGAAAGACAAGAAGAAGACTTTCCCCGAGAGAAAAATTCCCCATTAAGGTAACTCTCCTACCAGCCTACAACTAGAGCATGTTTATTCAACAAATACTTATTGAGCACCTATTATTGCCAGGCACTGTTCTAGGTGCTTAAGATAATCAGTGAACAAAAGAAGTGTTGACATTGTGGTGCTGACATTCTAGTGATGGATGCAGAAGGAGCAAAACACCCCCAAACCCCAGCTGCAAAGCCCAGCAGCTCAAATGCACCCAGAGAGACCTTCCCTTTACTTTAGCTTAGTCCCCTTCCACAACCTTGTATACCAGGGGATCAGTAAGGCCTGGGCAGACTCTGTCTCAGGTCAAACTGAGCCTCCTGGCAGAACTGAAGAGGAAACATCTTGAACATGTGGGTAGACCCCTTCTGGGCTGGTCAGCCAAATCCCATCTCAGCAGGAGCCTGGAGGCCTGCCTTGTCATGGCATCTGTCCACTGAACTAACCAGGCAGAGAGCTTGTCCAAACCACATTAAATGGCAAGCAATGCAGGACTGCCTCCCAGGGCAGGCTGGCCAGAAGGCGTACTGTAATACAGTTTTAAGTCTTTACAGTTCTTTTTTCTTTAATAACACCTTTATTGAAAAATAATTTGCATGCTAACATGGTCCCTTCCAAATCTTATGTTGAAATGTGATCCCTGGTGTTGGAAGTGGGATCTGGTAGAAAGTATTTGGGTCATGGGGGCAGATCCCTCATGAATGGCTTGGTGCTGTCTTCGTAGTAATGAGTGAGTTCTCACTCTATCAGTTCATGTGAGAGCTGGTTGTTTAAAATAACGTGTATCCTGCCCCTTCTCTCTTGCTCCATCTTTCACCATGCGACAGGCCTGTTCCCCCTCCTACTTCCGCATGAGTGAAAGCTTCCTGAGGCTTCACCAGAAGCCGAGCAGATGCTGGAGCCATGCTTGTACAGCCTGCAGAATCATGAGTCAAATAAACCCCTTGTCTTTATCAATTACCCAGTCAGGTATTCATTTATAGCAACACAAAACAGACTAAGACATACACTGTAAAATTTTACAGGATTTTTAACCAACTCACTGGGAGGGTCAGGCATTTGAAGTGAAGTGTGGAGACAGGTGGCCAGCTCCCAGGAGAAAGAGATGCCTTTAGCCTCAAGAGAGTCAGTGCAGGCTTAGGCTCTGAGCTCCTTGTGAACTGGGGAAGGGAATAGGAGAAGGGTGTCAGGGGCATACCATCCTTGGTGGGTAATAATATGGAAGAGCCAGGTAAGGAATCAAAGGAGCCTGCACCCAGATCCTGGTTCTGCCACTTCTCAGCTCTGTTCATTTGGCTAAGTTATTGACCTTCTGTGAACCTCAGCATTTCCATCTGTAAAATGGAGCTAAGGCAAGTACCTGCTTCAGGGAGCTGTTGGAAGGATTCAATGAGACAGTCTCTACAGTGTCAGACCTGGCTCCAGGCTCACATCATCATCATGAGAAGTGCCTAATTCTTCCTAAAACTCTCTCATTCTAAATAGAAAAAACTCCAACCCCTTGTCTTCCAAGGGTCCACAGCTGAAAATGCCCCACACCCAAACTATCCCTTTGCCTGTTTTCCCCATGAATCCAGCAACTTTGCTTTGAAGACCAAGTGCTCACCCACCCCAATGAAGATCCAAGATAAGGGGAACATAAGGCACAGGTTACAGAGGAATGCCTCCAGCTGCTCCTGAGGCCACACAGCAGGCAGGGCCTGAGAAATCATAGACATTTTCTCATGAAAAATGGCTTGTGCAGTGAGTTTTTCTTGCAGAGCGTAGGATCGTCATGGTGACAGGGCCAGGGCAGCGAGGGAGGTGGAGGCACTGCCAGCCTGCAGGGATCTGGGGCCGGGGGAGGCTGGGTTGGCAGCAGAGGTCAGAGAAAGCCTCAGGCTGCAAAAGGGCCCATGAAGCAAAGAGAAGGCAGTAACTACAGGCTGGTCCGTTCACTTGACACTGAGATGGTTTGGGGTCCCCACCTTCATATACTCAACAGACGTAGGCTGAGCCCCAGTGCCATATAACATCAACTGGGTCTAAACACTGGAGGGACAGACAGGACTGTGCTTGTTCATCTCTACAGCCCTCAGCAGCCGAAGCAGTGTCTGGTACATGCACACACACAGGATGCAGACCTCGTGGATGCGGATCGGGATAGGGAGGTAGGAAGATTTTCCTGATGGAAAAGGAACCTATCTGTAGAGGACTTCTTTCCTGTTTCCAAACAAAGATCAGATCGGCCGCTGAGCATTGCCGAGCAAGGAACCAAAATGTGCCTCTACAACATCCTGGCTGTGTAACTTTGGCAAGGCAGGTAACCTCTCTGGGTCTCAGTTTCTCCTCTGAAAAATAAGAGTTAAATGAGTGAATAGAGGAAAAGCATCTGGAGTTTCTGAGTTAAGTCTTAGCTACAATTTGCTGTAATGCACTTTGTCAGGCCTAACTAAGGAGAACGGGAGTCAGTGTTAGAACACCAGTTTGTTTCCTGACAAACTCCTATGCATCCTTCAAACCCCAAATCAGAGTTCACCTTCTACTAGAAGGCTTCTCTGCCCTAAGACCTGCCCTCCGACTCAGTGAGTCTTTGCTAGGTCTGTTTCCCCAGCCATGCCCACCCCACAACACTGCATTTTGTATTCTTATCTGTTCCCTTGTCCCAGTGAGCTGCTATAGCTCTTATTTCTGTGTCCACATCTCCTAGTACTGTGTCTGGTAGGGACTGACCACCAACATATTTCAAAAGATGAATAAACGAAAGGGTGAATGAGTGATTTCTTCACAAGAAGAGCAGATAGGAAGGAAGTAAACATCTTGAAGTAATGTGATGGCGATTTTTCAAATTCCAGGACGCAGACAGGCTCCTACAAGCACACAAACAGAAATAAAGAGGTCATGTACAATGGAAGATAAAAGAATCAGAGGGCCCTAAAGACTTCTTAGTACAGTGCATTAAATCTCAGAAGGCAGCTGAACATCCAAGCAAGGGCTTCATAGGGAAAGGCTGCAACCCAAGAATTCTACACCTGTCAGCTGGTCATTCATGTGTAATGACAACTCGGAGACATAATCGTATAGTCATTTGAGAAACACGGGTTCAAGGAGTTTTTTAATATTTAAAAGTAACTGCCACGAAAAGTAAGAGCAGGACTCATAACTTTCTGATCAATAGAAGCAGTATACTAAAGTCAGACAGTCTAGGTTTCAGTATCAATTCTGCTACTCTATGCCTAGTGCTAAGTTATTTAATCACCTGCTGCCTCACTTTCCCATCTGTAAAATGGAAACACTGACAGTACCTATTTCACAGGATTTTGTGAGAATTAAACAGGATAATCCATATGCAATGCTTTTCCCAGTGACCAGGACATAGCAGGTTGCAGTAGATGCTGTGATGCCAACAGATCTTCCCTCTGGAACAAAAGATGACCCTCACCAGGGTGCCAGAGTTCTCTACAAGAACACCTCAGCAACCAGCTCTCAGAGGACTATGTTGGCTGAAATAAAACTCCTCACCCAAGATCATGCCTCTTTCCAGATGTGGTCCACAGCCAATGACTCGCCAACACACAAGTAAACAGGCAGCCCCCTTGCCCCAACTTGAAACAATTCTGAGAGATTAACCCAGCTTCAGAGATTGTGTGAAGTCAGTTGAGGCTTTTGCAGGGACTGCAATGCAGCTCAACTCTTCCCTCAGCTCAGTGCTGCTTCCTTTCCTTCCCTTCTACAGGTGCCAATGTCAACGGCACTTCCTTACAAATAGCATGCATGCCATTGTCCAACTCAGAGTGTGCTTTCTGGGGAGCCTAACATGCCAGCAAAGAGACTGCAGTGGTCCAAATGTGTCCCTCAGAGTTCACGTGATGGAAACTCAATCCCCAGTGCAGCAATGTAGAAAGGTGAGGCCCAATCCAAGGCCATTAGGTCATGATGGCTCTGTCCTCAAAAATGGACTAATGTTATCCAGGGAGTGGGTTAGTCATCTTGAGAGTGGGCTTGTCATAAAAGTGAGTTCTACCCCTTCTGCTCTCTCACACTCTCCTCACCTGCTCTTCCCCTTCCTCTCTTCCTTCCACCATGGGATGATGCAGTAAGAAGACCCTCACCTCGAAGAGCAGAATTCTGGCTGCTAGAGGTTGGTAGGAGAGGAGGAAGGGGCAACGGGGAGAAATTTGTGTATGGGTAAAAAGTTACAGTTAGAAGGAGTAAGTTCTGGTGATCTATTGCACAGAGTGACTATGGTTAGCAATATTGTATTGTATATTTCAAAATAGCTAGAAGAGAGGATTTTGAATGTTCTCACCTCAAAAAAATGATAACTGTATGAGGTGACAGATATGCTAAATACCCTGATTTTACATGATACATGATTCAAAACACCACACTGTACCCCATAAATATGTACAATTATTATGTGCCAATAATAAAAGAAGGTTTTTACCAGATGTGGGCCCTTCAACCTTGAACTTCTCAGCCTCCAGACTGAAAGAAATAAGTTTATTTTCTTTATAAATTACCCAGTCTCAAGTATTCCGTCATAGCAATACAAAATAAAGACAGAGACCAGCACAGAGTCCTTGACACAGAACCATCACTTAAAAGCAATAAGCCACTCTGAGGCAAGGTGAATACATTGCACCTCTTCACCTAGAATGTGCAGCCATTTGTTTTAACAGGAACAGATACACATTTTGAGGTTGGCTATCCCCGTCTTCGGGACCTCGTAGCACCTTTACCTCAGAAATTACAGAATGTTTAGTTGAGCAGCACTGGATCCCATATAATTTCATGTCAGACCAGGGGATCTGCCTTATGGCACAAGGAGGTGTGGCAGTGAGTCCCCAGCAAAAAACAAAAAATATAAGAGCAAGGAAAAAGCAAGGATGTATAATGAACAGGAAGCATAAAACAAAACAAGATGGTAATGATGATGGATAATCAAGCATATAAGTTAAAATTTGTTTAAATCTCCTTAAAACACTCTAACAGGGCAAAAAAATCAAGTCTAATAATTTTGTATCTACTAGAAACACATTTAAAACAAAGTACCAAAGAAAAAGTAAAAAATAAATTAAAGGGCCCTGGGATGGGGGTATGGTGCAGGGAAGAGATCAGACTTTCAGGGATTGTTTATGTGGTTTGAAAAATCCTTTAGGAGATTTTGATATACGTTCCTAAAACAGCATACTCTCCTGACTGGAAAAGAAATGACATTTCATGTCAGAATTTAAGGGTGGTATCCAAAGCTGTCCTTAGAGGAAAACGTATTGCCTTGCATGCTGTCAATATTAAAGGAGGCTAGATTAAAATAAATAAAGTAAGGTTTCAATGTAATATTTTTTACTCTTAAAAAACAGCTTAATAAAATTAAAAATATAAATTAAGGTAAAATTGAAATATAAATCAGAGCCAGTTAAACATAGACAAATAAAATTTTCTTAAGAAGCATATATAATCACAGATATATATCCATTTTTAAATCTCAAAAATATTAATTATAGCTAGTTCTGTGTAGTTATCTTTGGAGCAGTTGGTGAAATAGATGGTTTTAAGGGTAAATATAAATTACCAAAGTGAATTCAAAAAAATCTTGAGGCATATCATACAAAATTAATCATTATGTGAAACTATCACCATTAAGTAAGATATTTCCTACTGGTTTCAAATAATTCTTACCATATTAAAGAGGTTTATTTCTATGCTATTGATTTAAAAAATTGGAAACAGATATCAAACTGGATCAATTGCCAACTGGTCATCTATTAAGGTGATCATATAATTTTTTTCTTTCACTTGTTAATGTGATGACTCCTACTAGAAACTCTTCTAATGTTGCACTATCTTTTATTTTCCTGGAATGGTTTATGAATCATTTCTCTGACTCTAAGGAAAAATAGAAATTCTCTAAATCCATTTTGGGGAGCATTACATCATGTTGAAAACTAACAAAAATATGATTTAAAAAACAAAGAATATCCTCACTACAAAGAAATGACAAATGTTTGTGGTGATGGATATGCTAGTTACTCTGATTTGATCATTACAGAATGTGTATATGTATTGAAACATCACACTTTCCCCCACAAAATACGTACAATTATTATATCTCAATTAAAATTTGAGAAACCAGAAAGAACATTCTCTCAAATACTCACAGAAGCCAAAATGCTAAGTAAAATCTTGGTAGGAGAGTTTAGAGCATATTAAAAGAAAAAAAAATCATCATGTCCAAATAGGATAGCGTAATTCAAGACGTTTGAAAATAGGGCTCATGCCAGAAACACAAAAGATAGCCCAACATTAGAAAAGTTTCCAATGGGAGTCATTACATCAGTAAGTCAAAGGAAAAATTTATAAAATCACCTTAATAGATAACCAACTGGTAATTAATCAAGTTTGATGTCTGTTCCCAATTTTTAAAAATCAGTAGCATAGAAAGATACTTTCTTAATATGGTAAGAATTATTTGAAACCAATAGGAAACATCTTAATTAATGGTGAAAACCTAGAGCTAGTTTCCCTAAGACAATAAAGGAGAGGCTTTAAGAAGTAGAAACTCTAAGGCTAAACCACAAAATAGAAGACTGATAGAGGAGATTTTATACATAAAAATGCGAATTTTTTGAAGGAGGAAAAAACAATGAACTTCAAAGAAAAGTGAGAATTTGGGAAACCCATTTGCAATATATCTGATATCAAAAGATTACTGTCCTCAGTAAATAAAGACCTCTTAGAAGATCTTGGGGGTTATAAAAGAAGAAATAGGCTGGGCACAGTGGATCAGGCCTGCAATCTCAGCACTTTGGGAGGCCAAGGCAGGAGGATCTCTTGACTCCAGGAGTCTGAGACCAGCCTGGGAAGTACAGTGAGATCCCATCTCTACAAAAAAAAAAAGTTTTTAATTAGCCACTTGAACCTGGGAGGTTGAGTCTACAGTGAGCCATGATCGCCTCACTACACTCCAGCCTGGGTGACAGAGCAAGACCCTGTGAAGAAGAAGAAGAAGGAGAAGTAGAAGGAGGAGGAGGAGGAGGAGAAGAAGAGGAAGAAGAAGAAGAAGGAGAAGGAGGAGGAGGAGGAGGAGGAGGAGAAGAAGAAGAAGAAGAAGAAGAAGAAGAAGAAGAAGAAGAAGAAGAAGAAGAAGAAGAAACATAAAGGGTTAAACAAGGAACATTTTCAAATTAACTGGAAATAAATCAATTAAAAATTAAAATTAAAATGTGATATGACTTTTTTTTTCCATCAAATGAGCCCAGATTTTAAAAAATGATCATGCAAAAGATTCTGGAAAAGAGGCATAGTCGTTGTTTACTCATTAAATTTTAAATGGACTCAAATTTGTTTTAAAGCAATTTGGTAATAAGTTTAACAATATGTACAAATATTCACACCTTGACCAACTGGCTCCACTTCTAGGAATACATTCTGAAGAATTAAACTAAAGAGTACAAGAAAACTTCAGAACAGAGAGTGCCATTATTCTAGTTAAAAAGTAAAAATAATGTACAAATTCAACAATAGGGTACCGATTAAAAACTTTCTACCTTTGATGGAATATAAGAAAACTATTAAACATCATCAATTAGAAAAAAAAATAATATTAGAAAACAGTTGAGGACTATACTTAACTGAATAAATCATGTTGCCAATAGCATGTATAGCATGACTTAGATTTGTATATATACAAAAAGAAAAAAAAAGATGGGAGGGGTTAAAGTTTCATTCATTTATTAATTTCTTATTTATTTCAAAAATATTAATTAAACATCTACTAAATGTCAGGCCTGGTTCCAGGCATTGCCAAATAAAATAGACAAGATGCTTCTCTTCATAAAATAGATTAATGGAGTTATTTCTGGAAGGTAGGATTAGTAATGGTTTTCACATTTTTCATTGAGATTTTACACTTCTACCCAAGTGTCTTACATGAATCGTGATTTTAATCATCATGCAGTGGTACTGATTCCATTCTATAATTTGGAGTATAGTAGGAAACTTAAATACCAACACATACATGGATAAAGCAGATTCTTAAAAAACATTCTGGAAAAATTTGGTATCAACTGGAAAGAAAAAACAAACACATTTGACCTCTACCTCACACCATATACAAAAATCAATTCCAGTTCGATAGTAGACTTCAATATTTAAAAATATGAAACTTCAAGAAAAAAATGGAGAAATCTTCATGAATTCTTTCATAAAGGACATAACTGATCAATCTCACTGCATTAAAATTGAGAACCTTTGTTCAGGCTGGGTGTGGTGGTTCACACCTGTAATCCCAGCACTTTGGGAGGCTGAGGTGGTTGGATTATCTGAGGTTAGGAGTTTGAGGCCAGCCTGGCCAACATGGTGAAACCCCGTCTCTACTAAAAATACAAAAATTAGCTGGGGGTGGTGGCACATGCCTGTAATCCCAGATACTTGGGAGGCTGAGGCAGGAGAATTACTTGAGCCCGGGAGACGGAGGTTGCAGTGAGCTGAGATTGCCCCATTGCACTCCATCCTGGCCAACAGAGTGAGACTCTGACTCAAAACAAACAAACAAACAAAAAAACAAAAACCTTTGTTCATAAGACAAAACAATAACAACAAAAACATTAATAGAGAGAAACACCACAGAGTGAGAAAAAGCATTTGCTGCACATATAACTAACAAAGGGCTTGTATCCAGAATCTGTAAGGAAAACACAGGCAACCTAATGGAAAAGTGATGTAGAGACTAGAGTACTCGCTTCATGAAAGAGGATATCCATGTGGCTTTTAACCAAATGAAAAGTGAGCAACCCCAGAAGCCACTGGGGAAATGCAAATTAAAGCCACAACAAGACACTGCCACATACCCATCAGAATGGCTAAAATTAAAACCATTAACAACACAAAAGATGGTTGAGATGTGGAGTAGAGAGAACTCTCACATGCTATTGCTACGAGTATAAAATGCTACAGCCTCTCAGGAAAACACCTAGATATTATGTAATGTATTTGAAGATTAATGAACCCTTTAACCAGTAATTGCGTACCTAGGTACAAACTTTGCAAGCACACATGCATGTACGCTCCAAAAAGCACATACAAAAACACTCCTAACAGCATTATTTGTAATAATAAAATATAAGAAATTACCTAAATATCCATCGACTGCCATTGCTAGTATGGTTATACAATGGAATTCTACACAGCAATGAAAAGGAGCTAGAGCTACACGCAACAACATGGATACAACTCACAAACATAAGACTTAGTGGAAAAAAGCTAGACACAAAGTAACACCTTCTATATATGGTTCCAGTTATATAAAACCAAAAACAGACAAAAAGTATAGCATTAGGAATGAATACTTAGGGAATGAAAGCATACAATAAGGTAGGAAAGTGATGAGCATAAGTCAGAATAGAGATTGCTTTTGGGGGAGAGTCTGGGCTTGAGTAGAAAGGGACAGTGCAGCAGCTCCCAAGTGCTAGCAATGGTCTTGCTCCTGGTGGTGACACAGTTGTTCTCTTTATGGTAATTCAGCTGCACATTGTGTTATGCTTTCTGAGTTATAATACACCATAAAAAATGATATTAAAGCAACCCAACAAAAACATTAATGCCTGGGCCCCACTCCAGACCAGTGAAATCAGAATCTTTGAGAGCAGAGTGTGGCATGGGTGTTTTGTAAACATTCCCAAGGAGATTCTCATGCACCTCCAGGGCTGAGAAGCCTTGGAACACTGCATAAGAGTAAGCTCAGGTTCTCCAGTCTCCAGCACTCTCCAGCACTTCTCTCTGGGCCTCCATTTCCTCTTCTGTTAAATGAGTGTAATAACAGTACTGACCTGATGAGGTTCCAAGAATTGCAAGTGCCAACACCATGAAGGTTTGGAGTATTTACCGGCACATTTTAAGTACCCAATCAGCATTAGACTGATATCTTTATAATAGTAAAGTAGCAATACATCTCATTTCTTAAATAAGACAATGGAAGGGGTCAACACAATTCCAAATATTTAGCAAACACTTTCAAAATGTTATTACTATTAAATATTTGGTTTCCACAATCTCAGGATGAACTAGGATGCCCCTCAGCTCTGGAAAGCCTGTCTCCTCTCGGCTTGGGAAAGAAATGCAGTTTCAGAAAACAGTCCAGTGACATTCAGAATCTGTTGGAATAAGTGGATATTACCATTTGGAATACCCCCACTAGTTTTTAGTTTTGTAAATTCTCCAGAGACAAGGCCCAGGTCCTTCTTTTCTTGATTCTGCTGATAGTGCCTAGAGCATACCTTGTAAGTGCTAATGGGCACAATGCTATTTTGAGCCAAGACTCATGGGTTCGGTAGGTCAGAAACTACCCATGAAGATGATGGTATCAAAAGGCCAGAGCTTAAAAATTCATTCCACCCTTTACTGGCTGGGTGACTTTGGCCAAGGCATGACCTCTGAAAGCCTCAATGCTCATATCTGTAAAATAGAGAGGATGACAAAGACAGCTGTCTCGCTTCTTCAAGATGTTTTGGTGAGGCGATGACGAGAAAAGAGATGCAAAAACTCCCAACACACAATATGTGCCCAGCTAACAAATGCTTTACGCCTCTGCACCCAGCAGGTGGCCGGGTAATGGCACTGACAAAACAAATTCTGCAGGCTGAACTGGATTTTGGGAGCCTGTTGAGCTGAAACAAACATCACCAAACTACTCTGCAAGGCTACACTTGGGTACACAGTACTCAATGAGGGAAAAGAGAGTAGGAAAAATCCTTTCCCATTGGTCTACAGCTATCAGAAGAGAGAAAACATCTTCCCCCTCCCAACAGCAGGACACTCAAAAATAGCTACCCCGTTTCTCTTCTTTCTAACCCCCTCAGGACATATTCTCAACCAAATGCCAGCCAGCCTTCTGCACCATATTCCATGTGGGGAGCAGCATCTGCTTGCAACACAGATGCCCATGGCGCCTGGGCAGCCGCTGTCTTGGAAACTGCCTCCTGCACTGGCGAGGGTAGGTATGGACACAGTGTGTTTTCCTGAGCCACAGAAGGGAACATAATCATCCATCCTAAAGCCTCACCGAATATACACTCACACTGACAAATGAACAGCAAGGTGTCTGTGTCTGCATGCCACACCTGTGGGGGTGTGTGCTCATTTTTATGTGCACGCATCCTGCTGTCATAAACCGTTGTGGACTTTAATTGCCCAGCAGTACCAAGCCTGAGCCTTTTAATGCCTACAGCATCCGGCTTCCCCCCTGGAGAAACATAGCTGGTTACGACGTAATTCCTCTGACCTACATTGAGTCACTTTCTTGTCAAAGAGGACAGTGGTTCTTCAGCTCTGGGGTCAATTTTATTGACTTTTCTCCAATAGAAACCCTTTGGAACTCATCTTTTGCTCCTGCCTTGGATTAAAAGTTTCCAGAGGAGAATTTACCATTTGTGTTTTAAAACAACTCAGTACTCTCTGATTTCAAATACTGTCACGCACCCTCTTCCTAACTCTTCCCCGGCCACACCAGCATCCTTGCTGTTCCTCAAAAAGATCAGGCCCATTTCCATCCCAGGGTCTTTGCACTGGTCCTTACCTAGATGTTCTTATTCCCCATGTCTGCCTGGCTCACTCCTCTCTCTCTCTCAACTCTATATTTAAACCTCACCTTTCCATGATGCCTACACTGATTCCCCGTTTAAAACTGCAACACTCTTAACCTGGGCAACACAGCAAGACCCTGCCTCTACAATTTTTTTTTAATTAGCTGGGCATGGTGGCACACCATCTGTAATCCGAGCTACTCAGGAGGCTGATATGGGAGGATCATTTGGGTAGAGGCTGTCGTGAGCCATGATTGTGCCACTGCACTCCAGCCTGGGGGCAAAGCAGACCCTGTCTCAAAAAACAAAAAAAAGACAAAAAACTGCAACATTCTCCCCCTTATCAGCTCTTACCGTATCATATTTTAGTCCATAGCACTTTTCGTCTTATATCTTAAGATAAAGTTTAAACCTTTTTCTTTCTTTCTGGTAGTTCTTTATTGTCTGGGTCTTGCACAGACTCTAGAATAAAAATCAGAGGATGCTAACAATTTTCCAGTTTTGTTCAACTTCTCGGTCCCCAGCATGAAGGACACAGTAGGTACTTTAAAAATATTCCTGAATTGTTACTGCTCTCCTACCCTTTCCCTACGGAAGCTTTCTGTTGTGAGGAAGTCAATGGCTTCACAGGCAGAGCTCTGTTCAAATGCCACCTCAAGCGAGAAGCCACTCTATCTAAATAGCCATCCACTCTACCTCCCCACTCCCCTGCATCACTTTATTTTCTTCCTAGTCCTTATCACCACCTGACATTATATAATGAAAACAGAGCACAGTTTTGTCTTTGTTGGTGTTCATGGCTCTATCCTAATCATCTAGAACAGGGGTTGGCAAACTTTTCATAGAAAAAGGCTAGAGAGTAAATATTTTTGGCTTCACATGCCCTGATGTCTTTGTTTCAACTACTCAACTCTGCCCTTGGAGCACAAAAGCTGCCACTGACAACATGTAAACAAAGAGTATGGCTGGGTTCCAAAATAAAACTTTATTTACAAAAACAGGTGGTGAGTCAGGGCTGGCCTCTAGGACACAGTCTGCCAACTCCTTATCTAGAATAATGCCTGGTGCATAGTAGGTGTTTAATAAATATTAGCTGAATGAATGGGCTGAATGATTTGACAACTAAATTTATCAATTTACCACATGTCAGGCACTCGCTCAAGTGATCTTTCAATCATGTCATTTCATCCACAGAACACCTGTTAAATTAAGGACTGTTATTCCTTATTTAGAGGTGAAAGGACAGAGGATAAAGGAGTCTCTGACTTTCCTGGTCCATTACCATGACAGAGGATTAAAATTCAGGTCTTTCAGCCCCTGCTCGTTCCACTACAGAACATGTACCTCCCAGTCTTGTTGCTCCATGAAAACGCCAAGTCATGCTGAAGATGATAACTAGAATTCTTCACCACCCACTGTGTACAGATTCCTTCACTCATCTGCCATCCAGGGTTTGCCAGATACCTACTGTGTGCCCTTGCTGTGCTCAGTGTGATAAAGCTCTAGTCAGACTCAGGCTCTACAAGACAACAGAGCTACGGAAACAGCCAAATACCAACCATGTGCCAGGCACCAGGCTGCCAGCATTAGAAACCTGACTCTGATTCAGGGCCTGCCTTCAGGAGGAAGGGCAAGAAGTGCAAGTACTCTCAGGGCCTTCTATGTGCCAAGCACTGTGCAACATATTTCCTTGCCGTGCAAGTCAATGACAGGTGTCCACAGAAATGCAAAGGTCAGGGGAGTTCTGGGGAGAGAGCATGGGATTTCCTCCTTGGGACTTAGGAAAGCCGAGTTAAAGGGCGTGGTTAAACCATGTGTTTTTGGGAATCAGAACTGGGACCACTTCCCATTCCAAGAACTTACTAGCTATGCAGACCCTGGGAACATGACTCAGTTTCCCTATGTCATAGAAAACAGTGATAAGAGCGTGACCTCCCACCCCCCAAATTTTTTTTGAAAAACTAAATGGACTAATATATATGTAATAAGTGATTGCTTGATCCAGTGTAGAGACTTAAAGTGTGGCCATAATTATCATCCTGGTCACCCTTGAAGGACCTGAGAGAACTTCAGAGTGAAACCTTTGGTATTCAGAGATCTACGAGTGAAAGTGTTACCATATCCTACTTAACACACTGGTTATTATCAATGATGACAATAGTGTGATGGGGTGGGGAGTGATGGGAGAAGTTTAAGGACTTCCCAGATCATGAGGCTCCTGTTTGTTAAGTAGCCTAAAGTCAGACAGGACCCCAGATTGTATCGTTTGCTTATTTAACCAGCACCCAGCACTGAGTAGGCATTCTGTCTGCTGCCAAAAGCCAATGAGTGCACCTTGGCCAGAGCTTCCTGGATATCCTCAGAAGATGAACTGTGCTTCTGCCAGAGATACAACTTAAGTCAAGACCAATGGTCAACTCCAGCTGCATCGGATGTGGAAACTGAGCTGGGCCTGCTGGTAATGGGGCCTGCTGGTAATGGGGCCTGCCTCCCTGACAACCAACCCTGCCTCCATCAGTCAGCACAAGCCTCATGCATTTAGAGAACCCAGATGGGACTGTAGTGCTAATAGGTGCTTCATTACTGTTCCCTTCCAGCCCTGCTGGTTTTTAAAAATTTAATGTAATTTAATTTTTAACTTAATTTTTTAATCGACGAATAATAATTGTACGTATTCATGAAGAACATAGTGATGCTTCGATATGTATAATGTATAGTAATCAGATCAGGGTAATGAGCATATCCATCATCTCAAACATTTATGATTTCTTTGTGTTGAAAGCATTCAATATCCCTCTTCTAGCAATTTGAAATTACATCATATTGTCAACTATGGTCACCCTACAGGGGTATAGAACACTAGAACTTATTCCTCCTGTTTTTCCCAGAACTCTCCAATCACACCATGCTCTAATAGAAGTATCAGGAGTTCTAACACGATAGCAAAGAGATGCCTTAGAGTCTGGTTTGACATAATTCAGTTTAAGTGAAAGTGGTACCCTACCCGACTTAATACACCGGTTACTACCAACAATCACCTTTTTAAAACTCAACCAAACATCTTAGCACAGAGCAATTCAAAACACAAACAAACCCTAGGAAAGTGATGAGACTTTCAGTCACAGAGTAACAACATGTTGTGTTTATCCAGCATCTCCTACTAAAGAGATTTCTCATTCACCAAGCATTCTGGAGCTTCTACAATGATATGCCTGGAGCTTTCTAAGTTTTCCCTTATTTATTCCTTTTGAAACCTCCTTACAGGCGTTGGGCTCATCCCCATTTGGCTGAAGCAGAAGCTCAGTGAGCTCAAGGGACTTACCCAATGGCATCTCCTAGGGGAATGTCGCATCTCAGCAAAGAGGAGGAATGGACAGAACCCATGAGAACACGAACTGGCCCAAAGCATTTAGCAGAGACTCTTGTTTTCCGATGCTAGGCACTGGCTGTGGTCATAGCCGGGCCTGAGTTCAGTCCCAGCTCTGCCAATCTGATCTGGAAGGATTTGGGTTACTATTACCTATTACTCTAATTTCGGTTTCCTCATCCACTAGGTGGAGCTAATGCCAGTCTCTTTGCCTAGCGCTGTAGTGAGGATTAGAGGGGATGGCGCAGGAGAGGCCCTCACCGCACTGTTGTCAAAACCTTCATTTCCGACCCAGGCAGTGGGCTCGGTGCTCCACATATGTTTCTCATTTAGTCTCCGAAATGGCCCACTCTTTGCCCCATTGAACAGAGCAGATAACAAACACTTGAGTCTCCCATCCAGTTTCCATGGAAATCAATTCTCTAACCACTACGTACGCTGACACTCTGCAACTTAGAACTGATCTTTGCAGAAGCAGAATTTACATGAGAGAAAAACTTCCACTTATACTGCAAAGAAAAAAACAAAACAAAACCCGACCTCCTCAGAGCCATGAACTTGGTAAAAGAAAAAAAAAAAAAAAAACAGAGCCTGACACAGCAGTAACTTCATGTATTCTATTATCAAAAGGGAAACATTTCTTCCTTTTACTTTCAAATTTGGTCTCAGATTTGTCCAGCCTTGCCACTTGTTAGTTCAAAAATCTAGATACCAAAACCCTGGAAAAATACCAGAATTGAGGACAGCTGTAGCAGGTAAGATTATAAGACAGTCCCCAAGATTTCTGCCTCTGTGTACCCACACCATTTTCTCCTAGTGAGTTAATCAAACACAAATCCAGGGACTGCTGTGAAGGGATTCTGCTATCGTCATTAAGATCCCAAATCATCTGACAACAGATACAGACCAGACAGTATCTGGGTGGGCCTGAGCTAATCACCTGAATTCATTAAGAGCAGAGAATGTTCTTAGAAGAAGACAGAAATGTGTTGGCTAGTGAAGTGGTCCTAAGTAGTTGGGAGGGATCTTGCCAGAGGTGACCAGAATTGAAAGAAAAGCAATTAGACGGGATGGGATAAAAATTGTGTGTGTGTGAGAGAGAGAGAGAGATTTAAGAGTCAGGGAGAGCCTCTCTAGGTGGTGCCATTTATTCCCCAAGTGTTTTATTATTATTACTGCATTTTTCATTAAAAAACACCCATTGCTTAAGACACACATCAAATCCAGTTGGTCTAGTTGGGTAGTGGCTTAATGGGCTAATATCCCATTTTACCAAATTACTACTGGAAATTTCATACTCAGTCTGAGTGGCTGAGTCAGGCCCTCTGTGCCCACAGGACTGCTGCCTGACATGACCTACATCCCCATCTGACCCTGCCTCAGTGCCCTCTTTCAAGGTACAACGAGCTGGGAAACATGGTTATAGTCACCTTTCCAGCTGGGTGGAAAGATGGCAAGGCATGAGAGCAAAGTACTAGATTCCATTAAGGCCTTCTTCTCCCTGCCAGGGTAACCTAGACAAGTTGTTCAGCCTCCCTGGAACCTCTTCTGTGATGAGGGAATCAGAATAAGACTATCGACGCTGCATAGGGTTGGGATGGGAATCATGTAAAATCTTATATAGAGAAGTGCTGGGTACAAAGTAGATGCTCATGAATTGCTGTTCTTCTGACCATGATCCTTAGGGAAGTAGGATATGTTTTACAGAGACCATCAGCTATGAATTTAAACAGGTTTTCAGTACACTGTGCTCAGTAAGGGATTACCAGAGGAGATTTAAGGAACTTCCGTGGCTTACAGACTATCTGGTTTGAAAAGTCTTTTCCCTTCATTAGTAATAATAATAAAGACTAAAAAAAGGTCCCAGAGAAGCTAAGGAACCTGTTCAAGGGTGCACAGAAAGATTAAAGGTTGTTATCTCAATTCAACTTCAGGAATTTGTTTTCTTCATCCTCAGCTAAATGCCAACTATCTATCCATCTATCTATCTGTCTTTCTGTATGTCCATCTATATAAAATCCTAGAAAAATTTTTAAGGAAAAGCATATCTACTATAAAATATCTAATTTATAAAATATTAACTCCCTGTGCAAAAGCGTACACGTTTCTTTGTGTCTTCGGGTGGTTACACAAGGGTAGCAAGGGAAACCAGTGGTTTCAGAGGCAAACACTGAGAATTACAACTCCAGAGAAACAGCAAATTCCATCCACAGCAATTTTTTTAAATCATCAAGTTTTTAGAGAAACCTTTTTGTTTTTTTGTCAAAAGTAAACACAACTCCCAAAATTTAATCTTCACTCTCTACAGGCAGTTTCTGCTGAACCAAAAGATTAGCAACGGGCTTCAGATCTCTCCTCCTCTTCAACTAGTTGGTTAATTGTTACTTTCCTTTCTTCTGTGTTATATAGTCTCTTCAAATTTTTGAGCCTCTTGATTTTGCTTTTGCATTTTATATATTTTATATATTTTTTGAAAATGCTTTATAGAATCAAATAGAATAGAAAGAAACCAACTTACCCTGGCTTTTATTTTTAAGTGGCATTTTCTTAAATGATTTGCTTATTATTCACATTTTCTAAATTCTCTATATACTTTTTTCTGCCAAATAAAAATCTCAAATGTCAAAATCTCATTTGGGGTGCCCGAAGAACTCAACATTTCATTAAAGGTTACTTGCATAAGCCTTTGCCCCTATTAAAATGCTATTTTAATTTTGCTAGAGATATATAAATAGTATAAATCAGTACAGGTTAAGTGGCTGGAAACAGAAAGACAGGCATAAATTGGATGATGCTTACAGTGCAAAGGTGGGGGATACAGGAGAGGGGAGCATGAGAGTAAGGAACAGAGGGAATGGGCAGATGAGCCTGAAGCAAAGGGAGAGAAGGAAGCCAGCAAATAAATTAGGCAGCATGTTGATGGATTGAATGGGCTTTCCCAGAACCCCAGGTGATACTGGCATCTGCCCAAAGGGAAGGGAAGCTGAACTTCAGACCGCCTCCCTGAGACAGCCTAAGTTAAAGGCTGCAGTGGTGAGCCCAGGCATCACATGACCTCTGACCACAGAGTGAAGCCACCACGCTTGCATGTACCTAAGACAAATTCAACGCAGCCATATGTCAAGTGCCTTTGAGACAGGCATCGTAAAAGTCCACCAACGAAATAGGAAGGCTTATCCAGACCTTCATCCCAACCATGGGAGATCTCCACAGAGATGCCAGAATGCACATCAATGACAGAACACGCAGATAAGATTTACAGATTTATTCAGAAGATAGGTCTCTATAGGCAGTAGAATCAACTTGTTTTGCAGGTTCTTATTAACAATGTTGCAATAAAAAACTCTTTTAATGAGTTACAGAAATAGCTCTCACCTCTGTGAGCCCAGAGAGCAGCCTGAGCCTCAGCTTTTGGGGAGTATTTTTTCCTTTCAGTGCATTCAATCATTTTTGCAGCTCTCACAGAAAGCAGTTATATTAGATGACAAGCAACCAGCTGCCTGTCCCTCAGGAAGACACTTCTCCCATGCACCCAATGTTTCTTGGTTTCCAGTCTTCTACTTCCTCTTATCCCATCCCTGGCCATCCTGGCCTTTGGGAGTCATTTTGTATCTGAGGCCCACAGAGATAGGAGAAGAGGGAAAAAGCACCCTCTACCCCTGGAAGAAAATAAACCTTATGATTTTATAACTCTTTACATTGTACGAAATTCCAAGCACCGAGAACTCATTCCTCCTGGATTGGAAGAACTTAATGGACACCTCCCATTAGAATGAATCATTCTAACAATTCCATTAGGATTAGTATTGCAATACACACTCACACATATGTCTGTGTTCCTACTCGATGGTGAGATACTTGAAGAGAAGGGAAATCCTACACATCTCAAAGTCCCAGGTGGCCACATCTTTACCACCTGTTTGGCTTCAGATAAACACTCTCTGGGCCTCAGTTTCTCCTTCTGTAAAATGGAAACACTAGGCACTTCTACCTCGGAGGGCTGCTGTGACCAGGCATCAGAGGAGTTAAGAAAGGCTTCTGAGTCTACTCAGCTCTGTGAATGAGCTAACTGGATGATCTTTACATCAGGTTTTCTGGCTCCCAATCCTGGACAACAACCTACCAGGTGCCCATGCCAAGGAAGGGGTAGGTGCAGGAGAACCTAACCTGGCCACCAGGGAAGGCTTCCTGGAAACAAGGACACCTAGGCAGACCTGAGCAGTGAGTTGAAATTGTCAGGTGAAGAGCTGCACGTTCAGGGCAACAGACAAACACATATGTACTATTCACCCATTCCATTCATGTGTTAACAAATGTATTCAGCATCTGTGTGCCTCTTGTCTGGAATCTGCCTCTTTTGTGAAATGAGAAGACTGAGCTAAAAATGAGCTCAAATCCCATCGACTTCTAACATTACCTGACACAGAGCTGGGTTCATGGCTCATTTAACCACGATCTGATTTGCAGGCATTGAGTGGAACCCCAGAGCCGGCTTTTCACACACCCTTGTGCTCAAGTGTGCGTTTCATACAATAACCTAAATGAAAGTGACATTTGATCAACTTTGAACAACTGACTCTCAACAGCACGGCTGTGAGTGGTCCAAGCTGTGGGACAAGGCTTGTCTATGGCTCATCAGTAAGAGCACGGAGCCAGCTCCCAGGCCCTGGTGATGCCACCGCGGGTCCCTGCACACACAACGATCCCCACACCAGCTCCCGCCAGCTTCCAAGGAAGCCCATGTGGGAACAGGAAAGCAGCAGATGTGCTCTCTGAAAGGATCTTCTCTCCTGTGTCATTTCTGTAAGGAAAACAATCACAGAGGCTTATCCCAGTGGGGAAGGAATAGTGGGAAACAGCGTATAAAGAATCAGAATGGTGAGGCCCTCCAGCAGTCTGGGGCTGTGCACCTTTATATTCAGGGCCTTGCTATGCCTGGGCACAACGGCATTAATCCTAATCCCTTTCCCTCCCCTCCTGCTTATGCTGTCTCACTTGCCCTTTCACCACAACCTTGAAAGGCAGGTAGCATTGTCAGTTGCACATCTGCCCAGAGGGAGCCTGTCCAGGCCCCTGACATGATCTCAGCATTCTGTTAATTCCCCTAGCCTTTGCAGAGGCCACAGCCAACATTCAGGATAAGCAAGTTGGGAAACCTGGACTCAGTTTCACAAAACAAGAGCAGGAAGGTCCAGGCTAGGGTGAAATCCAGGAGAGTAGATGGGCAATCCCCACCAGGCGGCAAATCTACATATGAACCCCTGCCTCAGAAACTGCTAGAAACCAGGGCTGCATCCATGAACAAGGAGCCAGCCACATAGAGACTGAGTGGAGAATCCTCCCAGCTGATAGGCTTTCAAGGAAAACACAAAGAGAAGGTTTGATTTCATAAGATGATTGAATCTTAAGAAATCCACTCCACTGTGGATTTCACCCACTTCCACTCCACTGTCCTATGTCCCTTTTATCCCCATGAACATGGATCCTGCAAATGCCAATATTTGGGAGGAATAGAACAATTTTTCTTTTTTTTTTTTTGAGATGGAGCCTTGCTCTGTCGCCAGGCTTGAGTGCAGTGGCACGATCTCGGCTCACTGCAGCCTCCAAATCCCTGGTTCAAGCAATTCTCCTGCCTCAGACTCCCAAGTAGCTGGGAGGACAGGCACGTGCCACCACGCCCAGCTAATTTTTGTATTTTTAGTAGAGACAGGTTTTCAGCATGTTGGACAGGATGGTCTTTATCTCCTGACCTCATGATCCACCTGCCTCGGCCTCCCAAAGTGCTGGGATTACAGGTGTGAGCCACCACGCTAGGCCAAATAGAACACTTTTAACTGCAACAATATATCTGCAACTGAAAAGCTATGAAAGAATCTCCTTTGACATACCACCCTCTGCCCTCTGCCCACCCTCCTCCTAGTCAGTGCTGATGCAAAACGAAATGCTTGAGGCTTACACCAAATGCTGCATTGCTTCTACCAGCACTGCCCTGACATAGGGAGGGACAGTGGCTAACTAGATTTGGCCAGTAGAACCTGAGGAAGGGGCTGGGAAAACCTAGAGTCTGGAACTATTGGGACACTGAACACTTCTGAGTGAGAGGGCTGGTGCAGTCAGCCTGGCAGTTACTAGAGCCAAAGCAAATCCCCAGGGAAGGAGGCTGTGCCTGGGTTTTCTCCTTGCAGACCTGGGTGCAAGGGTGTGCATGTGCCTGTGGTGTCATAATTAGTCCGGGGCCACAGGCTTTGGAATGTTAATTCTGGAGATATCATGCTACCTAGAGCTGTCCCTTGCCCAGAGAGGGTGTCCATGTGCGTGGGGACTGTGAGGGGCCACAGCACTTCCATCTTGCTCTTTTTTCTATCTATGGCCTGTTGAGTGCCAACTTCCTTCTTGGCTGAATGAGAACGAGTCCAGCTTGAGAACTGGCCCCCACTGCCCAGCCCCTTCCCACACTGCATTGTGTCTGGCGGCAAACAACTTGCTCGGCTTCTGGTGAGCAATTAGTCTAATTCATTCTTCCAGTTCTCTTTCTTATACAAGACAAATCGCAGCTAAATAGAAACCTTCAGCACATTTTAATTCAGAACAGCACTAAAAACTGTTATTATGGGTAAGGTCTTTCGTGTATCTCCTGACAGAGCCTAAAATGACCAAACAGGTTGTTTATAAATGCCTTCCTTGGCACATTTAAAGGCCTTGCATGCTGTTTCTAAATGGTTTCTAATAGGTGGCGCACAGGGAACTTGTAGGGCAGTAAAACTATTCTGTAGGATACTATAATGGTGGACCCATGACATTATTCATTTGGCAAAACCCAGAGAATTGTACAATGCAAAGACAGAATTATAATATAAACTATGAACTTTAGTAAATAGTAATGTATCGACCCGGCACGGTGGCTCATGCCTGTAATCCCGGCACTTTCAGAGGCCGAGGTGGGCAGATCATGAGGTCAGGAGATCAAGACTGTCCTGGCCAACATGGTGAAACTCCATCTCTACTAAAATACAAAAAATTAGCCGGGGCGTGGCGGTGCACGCCTGTAGTCCCAGCTACTCAGGAGGCTGAAGCAGGGGAATCGCTTGAACCCAGGAGGCAGAGATTGCAGTGAGCCAAGATCATGCCACTGCACTCCAGCCTGGCGACAGGGCGAGGCACCATCTCAAAAAAAAAAAAAGTATCAATATTGGTATATCAATTGTAACAAATGTATCATACTAATGCAGAAAGTTAATAATAAGGGAAATTGTCTGTGGAAGGGGGTAAGGAGGCATATAGAAACTCCCTGTACTCTCTCTGCTCAATTTTTCTGGGAAACCTAAAGATGCACCAAAAAAACTATTAATAAGTTTTTTAAATCCCAAGGCAAGAAAACGCCCAAATGAGGACTTGTCTCAAAAGAGAGCCATGACCCTGGGCCCTCCTATGGATCCCTGGGTGCCCCTAAGACCCCAGCTGGTCCCATGGCTGCTCTGGGCCATCCCCAGCCCCTGTAGATGGAGACACACCCTCAGCAGCCCAAGCCTTCTGTGCACAGACCTGCAGCCCATTCCCGCTCTTCAGGGAGCAGCCTACTCCAAATGCCATGTCTGGCCCATTCGAGGAGCAACAGCAGCTTTGGGTTCATTAATTAGCAGACCCAGGCTACAGGTGTGAACCTTGCTTCCTTTCCATGCCTCAAAAATGCTGCCCTATAAGGAACACCAATGATCCACCCCAAACTGGGAAGATGGTGAACTGTGAAAACTTCAAGGAAGAAAAGTATCATAGTTCCATTTCCACCAGCCATCATCTATGAATCCTTCAAATCTCAGTTCAGTGTCATCTCCCCAGGAGCTTCCTCTGGCACACACAGCCCTGGGCCTCTGGTTTGCTCCTGCTGGGTTCCCAGGGCGCCCAGGCTCACTTTGCTGGAGACAACTCTTTCCCCATCTGTCTTTGTCGCTAGTCTGGTGGGTCCTGCAGAGAACAGGGACCTTATTTTATTCATCCTTGGGAAACCTCACAAAACATCCTGTAGCCTGTCTTGTTTTTTAGCTACTAAGGCCTCACCAAGGGGCCAGAGCCATGGGGCGGGTACAACACCACCCTCTCTCCAGGGCTGATCCTGAATCACTTCTCCCTGAATCTCTTCTGAGGACCAAGCCCCATTCTGTACACCTCCACAGACCAGCCCTTGCCTGGAATAACATGTCTCAGACTTGCCCACTTCCCCTTCTCTTGCCTGAAACTCAGAGCAAATGGGAGGAAGAAATGGGGCAGAAACGTTTTGACTATGAAAGAAGAAAGTGGGACAAAGGGATGCTCTGTAGAGGCATGGTTCTAGATGGAAAGAAGCGTCACCTACCAAAAGCTCCAGGGAAGGTGGGCTTCTGTCATTTGAGTAAGTTTCCTGATGTCTCAGACACCCCTCTCTCTTTTCCCTGGGTTAAGAACTTGGTTGGTCTTCTGATATGTCAGCTAGGCTAGGTACAGCCCCCAGTCACTTAATCAAACATTAAGTATTTCCTGTAAGGCTAATTTATAGAGGTGATTAAAGTCCCTAATCAGATGATTTTATGTATGGGAGAGTATCCAAGATAATCAGGGTGGGTCTAATTCAATCAATTGAAAGGCCCTAAAAGCAAAGCTAAAGCTTCCCTGATAAAGGCGAAATCCTGACTTTGGGCAGTGGCTTCAGTCCATGAAGACAATTCCAGTCTTCCCTTCCTGAAAGCTTCCCCTAAGGGTTTCAGATTTGCCTAGCCAGCCCCAACAATGACATAGCGAACTCCTTGCAATAAATCCCTTTATATATCTCCTACTGGCTCTGCTTCTCTGGTGGTACCTTGGCTCATACAAGAACTACAACTCTTAAGTAGTCACTGCAGTTCCACCAGCAGACACTCGGGAGGATGAGACAAGGAGGGGACTTAATAGTCATCAAGCACTTTATATAAAGATCAGGCAATTCACATATGATAAGCATTTATCTTAATCTTCGCAATAACTCCATTGTCCTGATTTTTCAGTGTGGGTGACTTAAATTTTCTTTGCGACAGCTTCATTTTTTGGAGGGAAAGGGAAGACTCCCAAGTGACCCACCTATGACCACAATTCAGAGACAAAGCAAGGGTCTTGCTGTGTTGAGTGCACATCTGCAGGAGTAGGAAGCCTATATTTCCCAGCACAAAGGGTCTGGGCAAAGTGTGAGGTGGTGCAGGAAGGAGTGAAAGCACAACAGCAGCAGATGACACATGTTCTTGGTTCATTTTCTCCTCCTCAGAAGTTTGCCACTGAGCTACCACTGGGCAAGATTTCAAGAAGCAGCCAGAGAGGAGAGATTGGCTCCTCTTGACGATGCATGAGAATGCCTGAGAAGGGGACAGGTCTCACTATAAGCCATCAGCCCTCATGCTGCAAGGGCGGGTATGGGGGAAGCAGAGTTTTTCTATGGCATAAAATTGCCCGTTCCACAAAAAACAGCTCCTGGATTTCCCAAGTCAAAGTCCTCAGCTCACTCTTCCTCCAGCACCCAGCCACTCAGTGGCAGTGAACAATAGAGACTGCTCCCAAAAGACCCCTTCTTGTATTTGGTTTCAGGGTGAGGGAAGTGCTAGGGCTCATTTCCCTAATATCTCAAAGGAGAACTTCAAGACTGGGTTGACAGGTGAGTACTCCACTCCATCAGAGAACTCTGATAAAGCACCCACTCAGCGTCAGGGGCTGTGCTGGGGAACAAAGTGGGATGCAAAGGTGAATGGTGGGGGGACCCTGCCTTCCAGGAGTTTATAGAGTTTATAACTTAGCATGTAGACCAACTCTATGTTCAAAAACAACTCTGACTGGGTCAAGGCAAGATCAGTGGTATAATAGAGTACAATCATTGCTTCATTCCATCAACATTTCTTCATGCAGTAAACACTGCAGATTTGGTGTTAGAGTGCTTTCACCATGCAGCAGGAATGTGACATTGCAACAAAGATGGAGGAGGAGACTAAAAAGGCACCTTAGAGGAGGTGGTCCTGAAATGAACAGCTCCTGTCCTGAACTGTAACTGCTTCTCCTGAAAACTCTTACTTCCTAACAGCCTCCAGGTCTTAGGCAACACTGAACTAAGCAGTCAGCCACAGAGAACAACAAACCAGGCAGAAATGTCCCAGGTGGGTGGCAGTGTGTGTGTGGGTGACTTAAATTTTCTGTGCGACAGCTTCATTTTTTGCGAACTGGGAGTAATTATGCCAACTTTTCCAATTTCATAAGGCCATGGTGAGGACTAAACCTGATAGAAAGAAGGGTGTCGTTTCAAAATATTTAACCCCAGGTATTGCCTGGATACTGATAAGTCAGAACAGATGTTGGGCTTGGGTGGGGTGGTGGTGGAGGTGCCAATTGTTAACACTTTCTTTGCTGGATCGAGCGGGGATTGGAATAGCAGTATTAGAAGGTGGGAAGGAGGGGACTCGGGAGCATGGGCTGCAGCTACGTCCAATCTCACAGTGGAGAACTTCGACATTTCAACCACTGAACTTGTCCACTGAATATCAGCCTTGCTCCTAATGCTCCCACAGGGAGAAAAGTGCTGATCAGTTTTATATGGACATGAAGATTTGGTTCGGCCTTCTTTGTCAGTCTCATCCTCTCCACAACTCCATTCCTGAGCCCCACTCACTCAGCACAAATGCACACACACAGACACACACACACAGGCATACACTCACACACAGACACACACACACAGAAAGACACAGGCATACACTCAGCACACAGACACACATGCACAGACAAACATGGACACGAACACACACACACAGCAATACTAAACTACCATGCTTTCTCAGTTCTATGACATCATTAAGCATATGAAACACCATCAGTTTAATAATAAGTCAGGGGATGTGGTAGGGAGAGAGCAGAAACTACATTAAATATACAATTCAACTGACTTCGACTTCAAGAGTCAACCCTGTTTTAGGTATTAGGCCAAGGGTTCTCAACTTTAGTGGGCCTAAAGTTCTAAAAACATGTGTACAATGGGAGAAAGGGGACAAGACAATTTCATGTGGTGGGAAGATCACTTAATGACATATGAAGGACAAAGGGAAAGTGAAGAAGTGGAGGGGGGAGTGACATTTCTTTCCCCTTTTATGAACCGAGCCAGCCCCTGTGCTCCAAGGCTGGGCACCTTTTCTTCATACATTGGCTGTCAAAACAAACTGAAAATGCCTCTAAGCCCAGGCCTTTACCAGAAGACATTCCTGCACAGACAGGCAGGTCCTGCCGAGGAAGAGAAAGAAAAAGAGGGAGTGATGAGTTAGGCAGGAGGGCAAGGACCCTTCCCAGTTTCACCCCAGGAGCAGCCACAGCAAAAAGCCCTCCTTCAGGCCAGCGGAGACAGCAGAGCCACCTGCCTCGAATGGACCCACGATCTTATTTATTTGGCCTTTCAGTGGCAGTGGATGGCCTTTCCAAAAACTCAGGCTCTGGACCATCTCTAGTGGACAAGGAAAGCAGAATCTCAAAACAAAGCGATTGATTTTTCTCTCCACCCTGGAAAGCAGGGGCTTACAGCCAGATTAAACTGGATTTAGCCAGGTTACACTGGCCTCTGAACAAATCAATGTGTGTAGCACTTCCTGCATCTAAGAACCGGGTGGTACTTCAGACGGGCTTCACTTCAGTCCCAGGATCAAAGCCGCACACTATTTTCAGTCCCAAGCCGTCCCCATTTTCTGTCCTCCCTGACCTTCTTTGGTGCTGTTCCTTCTCCCTGGGACACCCTTCCTCCCTCACGGCGATCAAAGCATGGAGTGAAGCTGTTGGCTTGTTCCCTTGTCTTTCACCATCACTACAGTATTTGGCTGGAGGTGCTCAAATGTACACTGTCCTCAACTACCTGAACAGTTTGTAAAAAATACATCTTCCTGGTGCTGCCTCCCAAGAGTCTAGCTCGGCAGGTCTGCAGCAGAGTGCAGAAGGCTGTATCTTTCACATGCTCTCCAGGTCACTGATGCTCAAGCAGCCCCCAGACCACATCCTGGGGAACTCCGAGCTAACGAAGAGGGCAGGGACTCTGTCTGGTTCATCCATCACATGATGGGGTGGAGGCTTCAATAAGTAGATGCTGGATGACTGGCGAAGGTAAGTCGCTGGGTGGGTAGCTCAGGAAATGAGTGAGTGCATAAATTAATCTAGTTTATTACTAGTTTATTACTGACTCATTCAGTCAGCCACCCACCCACCCACCACCTAATTAATTATGCAACATATCCAATGACTGTAAAAACTATTGTGCAGAATATAAATGTCGGGTAACATCGTTTTTTAAAAAAAAATCATTGTGGACTACATGTACGATACAGAATTGTTTTCCCAAAATTCTCCCTGGAAAGCTTTGGCATATATTACATGGAGATACTTTCAAGAATCCAGCAATGTCTTAAGTCTATTTGCCAAGTACTGCTGTGGAGGGTTTGAAGCTTCTGCCTCTACTACATGGAGTGAGCTTCTGGGTGTAGTGGAGTCCCTTCTGTGCCCGCTCTGGTCTTCTAGGCATCCCCCTGACCTTCAATCCAGCTAGTGTTCGACTCTCTACCTGGCGCTGTGCCCTGGGGATACAGGGATGAATTAAACATGGGCCCTGCTACGCTAGGCAGACTTGTAAGATCTCCTCCCCTGGTGTGCGTACCCTGTACAGCGCCCTCCCATGAGAGTGAGCAAGACTTGCGAATATGATGGGATGGCATTCCAGCAACTATTTTACCTTATGTGGCCAAAAGGATTTTGCAAATGTAGTTAAGTTCCCAGTCAACTTTGAGTTAATCAAGATTATCCCGGGTGGGCCTGACCAAATCCAGTGAGCCACAAAAGAGGTCAGAGAGTCAAAGCGTGGGGGAGCATGTTGCCATGTAACTGAGAGGGCTATATGGTAGCAAAGGGCACTTGGCAGCTAGGAGCTGGGAGCCAACCCTGGATGACAGCTAGCAAGACAACAGCTGTCTTGTCGGTCCTACAAATGCAAGGAACTGAATTCTGCCAACAACCAGTGAGCTTGGAAGAGGACCCTGAGCCTCAGATGAGATGCAGCCCTGCCTGACACCTTGACTTCCGCCACATGAGACTCTGAGTGGAGAACACAGCTATACCATGTCAGGACTTCTGACCTACAGAACCTGTAAGATAATAAATGCATGTTTTACTTTACTAAATTTGTGGTAATTTGCTATATAGCAGTAAAATTTCAAAGAGTCCTTACCCCCAAGAAGCTCATAGACACCTAGGGGTGACAAATACAAGCTAGTAATTACTATGCTATATTGTTTTCGAGACTACAGCAATTCATAGCTTTAGTAGTTTTCAAAATTGAGCCAAATTTGCCTTCGGAAAGTTTTTCCTATTCATCTCTAATCCATCTATGCATTCATTTAATTTACAAACTTCAGTTGAGCTCCTATTCTGTGCCTGATACTGTGCTAGACCCTGAGGACCCAAGGTGACACAGATACAGTTCCTGATCCCCTGATCTTGGACCAGAATGTCACTCCAAAACCTTGCACAACCCAATCATGCCCCAAGACCCAGCTTAAGTGCCACCTCCTTGACCTAACTTCCTAGATCTCCTGCAAAAAAAAAAAAAAAATAGCTCATCCTCAGAATTCCCACAGCAAATTTCATGGTACTCTGCTTAACATGTCTTGATTCCACTGTGCGTTTCAACTGTCTGTGCATCTCACTGGACTGTGACCTCCTTGGGGACAGGGGACATCCCTCATCATCTACCTTCACAACCTAATGTCTGACAGGTAGAAAATGCTCTGAAAATACTGGTTGAATACTGAACACCTCATCTAATTTATCCCTGGATTTCCTTGCCAGCTAGCCCTGGGTTCTCCCTATTTCCCTATTTTAGAGTCAGTGTATATTGAAATGGAGGAGAAATACATCAGGGGAGACACTGAGACAGTTGGATATGCAGCCCCCTTCTAAGACTGGCCTTGCCTGATGCCCAGAATTAACAAAATTTCTTGGAATAATAATCCTTGGTCATGATTATAAGGGTTCTTTGCTTATGCAGAAGGTCAATTTCAGAAGCATTACTCATACATTGAATTTTTGCCCATCAAATCTTATTTTTTAAATGATAGATTTAGTCAGGCACAGTGGTGTGCACCTGTAGCCCCAGCTACTCAGGAGGATGAAGCGAGAGAATCGCTTGAGCCCAGGAGGTCAAGGCTGCAGTGAGCTGTGATGGCACCACTGCACTGTAGCCTGGGTGACAGAGTGATACCCTGTCTCAAAAAAATATAACAAAAGGTAAAATAATTAAGTGATGGGGTTGCTGTTTACTTAAGGAATGACTATAATGAGCCTTATTTTAAAGTGAGGACTCAAAATTTTTTTTGATAACACCACTAATTCGAAAAGCATGTAAGGTAGGCTAAAATAACTAGAGAACATGAGAGTAAAACTGAAGATTTTCCTAAAGGGAGAGGTAAATTAATGGGAAGAGGAAGAAGACAGGCCAAGAATTTGGAACAAGATAATCCCTGAGCTTCTTGAAAACCAGGACAAAGAGGGAAAGATGTTGGACTTTTTAGCTTTTGCTGCCAGATGGAAAGAAGCAAACCCATCCACCTGGGGGGAGACGCCTGTCCTTGGAGCTCAATTATGAGTGGCTCATGAACGAGATCCATGAGAAAATGCATTGCATGCAAAGTATGTGTCCCAGTGCCTGTCACACAGTAAGCGCCCAGTGACAGCCAGTTAGCAGCAGCTGCAGCAGCAGCCACCTTTCCCTTTCCCAGAGGTCTTTAAAAGGAGAACTGGATGGCATCTAACGTTACCTTTCACTACAGCTCTGCAGAAACTAACAGTCATATTTTTCTAACAGGAATTTGGGATATGCTGAGTTCCCCCAATGTCAAGGTCATGTCATTACACCATAACTCTGGAGAGAGATTTTTGAAGACCGCTTAGCTAATTTATAGATAGCGTGACAGATGGCAAAGTGGGACTCTGTTGCTTCTGTTTCAGCCAGGGCCTCATACAGCAGCCACCACCTGTGCCCTGAGGCCAGACCAGCACATCTCTGACCTCGCCGTACACACAAAGCACCTGGGCATCTTGCTCCGGTATTTTCTGACCGTTAAGTCTGGGATGGGCCTTAAAAGCCCCCTTTCTATAAAGCTGCAGGTGATGCTGTTGCCACAGAGGGGCAGCCAGTTCCTGGAGCAGGTGCTGGGACAACTAACCAGGTCTGCATGGAGCAGGCTGCTGAAAACCCATTGCGAGAACTAAGCTGTAAACATGCATAAAGATTCCACCTGAGGAGGTGAGAATGAGAGTGCTATTTTAAGAGAAATTGTTTGGCACCTTGTGAATTCAATGTCCCCTGAGGGAGGTGAGAGGGGCTTCACGCATTGTTGCCTAAGACCTAGTAAGAAGAGCTTTAAGAGACCATCTGAAGACTGTACTGTCCCCAGACCTTGGGGACGCAACAGCGAGTAGTGCAGTGGGCTTGATTACAGGGGACACCGACATGGGATTGGGGACGTAGGAATGTCAGACTAGAAATGCAATATGGCATCTGCCAGCTGGAAAGGCTCTCTCAGCATAAAGAGAAGGAGGTGGCCCTGGGTGTGGCAGTTTAAAAAGCAGCTCTGGAGAGGCACTGCAGGGGTAGAAACACAGAAGCAGGACAGGTGTTGGTGAGGGAGGCTTCCAGGAACCCAGGAAAGACCCATGAGAGGAATCAGCAGCTCTGAATATCTGCTAGGGCTAGAGAAAAACAAACTGGCACATCAGGGACACACACACACAACACACACAAGGCCTCCTCCTGTCCCCACCTCCCTCCTTTCTCATGTTCCCACCCAAAGGAACTAGAAGCTGGTCTGGGCCTGTTGCTGCCTACAATGAGATCATTCCTGGACTCAAACAACTGAGGGACTTTTCATTCTCTAAATACAAGGACGAGCTGCGGGCTGCCGAGGTTTCTTTGACCGTGGAGGGATGGAGCCCAGCTCCCAAGCATGGGTTGAAATGGGCAACATGGAGATGATATGGAGCTGCTGCTGGTGCCCCAGGCATCCTTCCTCTTCAATGAACGGCTTCCACCACTCTTTTGAGCACCAATTCAGCGCCAGCTGGCCTTTTCTGGGGTTAGGCAACTGGGATTTGAACCTTAGCTCTATCCCTTACTTATGGTGCTATGTAGAAGGTTCCCCCATGGTCCCCCAGAGAGGACTGAGAATGAAGCAAGCCCACTGCCTGGTGCTTGGCACCCCACAGGGCATGCAGCAGGGCTCAGCCAATAGTCCCTTGCTGATTCCAGAAAAACAATTTGATTTGCGCTTTAAAATGGTGCTTCTCCAACATGGAAGAGCTTGAGAATCACCAAGGGCAGTGATTAAAAATGCAAACTTTGTAGCTCCCCTCACCTGCCGGCCCCAATAAATTCTAATTCATAAGTCTCTATGGAGCTTAGGAACCTGCTTTGCATCTCCCCTTCCGGGTGATTCTGACTCAGGTGATCCACAAAGCACACGTTTTGAGGAAAAGATGTTCAGGACGGCTCTTAGAAGGGGAGGAAGCAGTGTGTACTGTTCTACTCCGAAGGAATATTGAGACACCTCCAACCAGGATTCAGCCAGGACCTCAGGGCTCTGGGGTAAATGTTTTAAACAGGAAACAGAAATTCTTTTGCAAGTGCCACTGGCCACCCGAGCTGTCTGAAGGTAAAAGAAGTGTGCATATTTGTGCATCCCACATATGAGCCCTCAGCCTAAGCAATGGTAGTGTCACAGGGAAGAAACCCGGCAAGCTCCCAGAGACAGGAGAGAGGCGTGATGATGGCCCTGTGGGGATTCTCGCAATGAAGGCAGGATAGCATGGCCACCTCCCCTGCCCTGGGACAGCAGGAAGAGGACAGTCCATCACTGTCCAGCAGCACTTCTGGGGCCACATACAATGTCTATGAATGGACCCCAACTGCAAAACAGGATCTTGCTGTGGTCCCAAACAAACCTAGCACTTAGTTCTGTTGACCCAAATCACTTAAAGCAAAGTGATAAAGCAAGTGACCAGGGAGGCAGCCTCGATGTCCCATCCACCACCTCCCAGCACATCGGCTTTGTGACCTCCTCTCTCCACTGACACCTCACAGCAGAGTACACACTAGGCTCTCAAGAAGTATTTCTTGCATAAGTCAAAGGATAAATGGATGAATTAGTGAATAAATGAGTGAATGAATGAATGAATGAATGAATGCACAAACTTATCTCCCATTTCCAAGTTTCCTTTCTTCAACCCAATCTATATCATGCAACCAAAGTGTTCTCGCCATGCTACAAATGATCTTAAGTTCCCCTTCTACCCAACACCTTCAGTGGCTCCCACTGGATCATGTGCAAACCTCCAGCTATGTCGGGACTTCCACAACCCAGCTCCTACCTATACTTCCTTCATCTATTTGCAGCTTTCTGAAAACACTGTTTCTTTGTGTTTCTCAAAATCCTCCTTCACCTATGTTATTTCAAGTCACCCTTCAAACTTCAGTTTAAGCATCACCTCCTCCAGGAAGCCTTCCCTGACTGCCTCAGGCTGGGTTAAGTCGCCTTTCGGTCAGCAGTTAATTATTAATTCAGCAGAAGGTTATTAAATACCTACTCTATGTAGCACACACACCACTTTGAGTTTCCATACCATTCTATACAGATCTCCATTTATCTCCATTCCCCATGCCTATACAGGTCAGAATCCGGGAGGAATAAAATGATTGTGAAATGAATAAATAAATGGATCCTACAATTCCCAGGAGACTTGTGTGCTGCAATGGTTAAAAAACGTTGTCAGACGTTGTCAAGGACACCGCAAGATGGAAAATACCCCTTTTCTTCCAGAACAGAGCAAAGCTTTTGTCACATATGGCACAGGCAGCAGATTCACCGCATCCATTTTCAGAAGCTGAGGTTCCTGCCTGTCTTCTCCAAGAAGCAGGGCTTCCTCAGCATGTCTGTGTCACGCTGTCTGCAGGAGCACGTGACTGGGGAATCCCATCTGTTCTCACCCGCACGCCCACCCATGACAAATGAATTCATCTGCAGTGTTTGCCAGGAGCTGCTTTGGGAGCAAAGGAGACTGGTGATGAATTATTCATCCTGAGGAGACGCCCGCCCCAGGTTTCCAGAGCGGGTGCAGCCTGGAGAAGCACCCCTCTCAATTGCAGGGCTCAGGCCCCAGGACACAAAATAATAGTTAATAACAGTGGGCACATCTACCATGTACTGACTTCCTACAATACACGCTGTTGGGAGCTTAACCTATATTATTTAATTTCATTTTCACAATAGCCCCTCGAGGTTTCATCATCCCCATTTTCAGCATCACAGAGGGGGAAGGTCACCAGCCCCTGATCCCACAGGTTCCTCTGATCTCCAGAAGATGTGCTTGCCCCTGCAGAAGGGCAGAGCGTCAGGAGGGAGCGGGGAAGCCCAGGGAGGGATCCCCTATAGCAGAGATGAGAGATGCCTGGCCTCCCCTTACCCCCACTAGATTTAACATTCAGAGCAGCACGTGGATCAGGCAGGATGACTTGCTCGGAGCCCTCGCCAGCCCAAGGCATGTCAAATGCAGTTGCTATTTCCAGCAGCTATTCTACCAGAGAAGCCCTGTCACATCTGATATGGCTGAATCCATGATTTTGGAGGATGGATGTGCAGTCAGCAATGGCTAAACAACAGATACTAGAACAGTTGCTGGGAGCTGGGGAGGAAGGGGAACGAGGGGACCCCTTAGGAGCTTAACGCTTGATACAATTATCCATCTTCAACCCCATGGATTGACGGTGGGAAAGGTGGAGAGACAGGTGGCATGATCCTTTTAGGAGAAACGAAAGCGGAAGAATAGCAAAATAATAGACAGAGGGAGCAAACAAACACTGCGCATGTTAGAAACGCATGACGTGCCTCATTTCACAAGGAATTTGGAGCCACCTACAAGATCAAATACATGACAGCAAAACCGAAATATGTAAATAAGAAATCAGAGGAGTGATAAATAATGAATGAGGAACAGTGTGTCCAGCAGAAGTAGGGATGGAAAGTGGGATGAGTTAGGGCTCCGAGCCCCAGACCACCTCCCGGAGAGGGGCTGCTGTCAGCTGTGTTAGAGACACTTGGCAGTTATCATGTCACTCAGGTGTTCTCTGGCCTGATTGCATCAGCTCACCAAAGCAAGGGAAATTGAAGGCCATCAAAGCTAGCACAGGTGCAGAAAACTATGGCTGGCAGCCTCCTGGGCTGCCTCTCAGCCTCCCTCTGAACCATCTACTGCCTCAACCTCCACTCCAGGGTACTTCTCTCTTGTCTTTCATTTCCACTCCCGCAGCCTGCGTTTCCTCCCAGGTCTGCTCCTCAGCCTGATGTCTTTGCCACCCTGAGTGCAGCAGGTATAAGGATTCAGGAACCTCTTCTCTAGTCAGCTCCACTGCAATGACACCAGAGGAGTGTCACCACCAGGCTGGACAATGAGGTGTCTCTTGCCCTGGCATTTCCTCTAACATGGTGCTTAGAATGTCACCACCACCACCACCACCCCATGAGTCTGGGAGCTCTCTGACTGCAGGAGCCAAGTCACCCACCTCTGGATTTCCAGGGCCCAGCCCCCGGCTGCTGAACCAAACAGCAGTGACATTCAGCCTTGTGACTCATGTCTCTGCAGTGACAGTGCTCAGGGGCCCAGCTGCTCTGCAGACCACAGGCTCAGATGGGATTCCATTTCTGTCTGTTCTCTGACTACGAAGTCTCAAGAGCAGCTCTGGGCTCTGGTGCTGTCCATGGTCTGGACAGTTCTTTTGATGGCCATCAAAGAGAGATAAATCATCATAACTGTGCATTCTCAACAGGACAAAAAAAAAAAAAAAAAAAAAAAGCTACCTAGGGAGCAAAAGCTATCTTAGCTATTGCAATGATTTTTGGCCCTTCAACAGGCCACAGTACTTATGCAGTATATCTGTGGCATGAAAATTTCATGGGATTAGGAAGAAAAGGTCTAAAAATGCTCACCATGGCAATAATCATGAACAAAATACTGAGAAACACTGGTCCATACTACTCATGTGCATTAGAGCCCAGCTGGTAGGCACCTCCCAGCTATGCCTTCATTTCTCCAAAGAATAACCAGAGGTTCAGGGAGGTCATATGACTTACCCCAGGCCACAGTGGTGGCACTGAAATAGGACTCAGACCTGGTGTTAGAGGTTCTACCACAAGACACCTTCCATGTGTGGGAATGAGATGTTTGTCTTGAGGCACTCACGTTTGTTGTTGTTGTTTTTATTTCGACGTTTGTAAGCAAAAAATAATTTTCCTTTTCTAAAAATGAAATTAAGTTCTATAAATATTCATTGCTAAGATTGTATTTCTTTAAACACCATCTCTTTAAAATTCCAAACTGGACTTCCTCTTTGGAATTCAAAAAGTTATCTCCTCTTTGGAATTCCAAACTTACCAGAGCTTAATAATTCATAAATTCAGCCGGGCACAGTGGCTCATACCTGTAATCCTAGCACTTTGGGAGGCTGAGGCGGGTGGATCACCTGAGGTCAGGAGTTTTTGAGACCAGCCTGGCCAACATGGTGAAACCTCATCTCTACTAAAAATTAGCCAGGCGTGATGGCAGGTACCCATAATCCCAGCTACTCAGGAGGTTGAGGCAGGAGAATCGTTTGAACCCGGGAGGCAGAGGCTGCAGTGAGCTGAGATCATACAACTGCACTCCAGCCTGGGTGACAGAGTGAGACTCCATCTCAAAAAAAAAAATCATACATTTACTCAAGAGGTGTATACATGGAGTAGGTACTTGGCATGGGGCACTGAAGCCACAGAGAGGAATTAGACACAAAACCTGCCTTCAAGGGGTTTCCAGTCTAGAGGGAAGTGGTGCCCAGGGCTGGGTCCACTCTGAGAAAAGGTGAGCTCGGAAGGCTGCAGGGTACAGACAGGAAGGCTGGGTAAGTGCAGTAGGCTTTGCGAAGGGAATCCCTCTGAACTCAAACTGAAAGGCAGGGCAGGTGTTCCCTGTTGGAGCAGATAGAGAGAGAATCTAAACAGAAGGGCTAACATGTGCAAGGGGACACGTCTGAGGGAGCCTGAAGGGTGGAGGAGCTGAAACTTATGTCCAAGTAGCCACACCATTATTGGGTCCTCCTTCTGCCCAAAGAAACTGAGCAGAACAAATCTAACCCTCGTTTAACCTGACAGGCTGTAAGAGTCTGATCCCATACACTCATGAAAACATTGAAAGTGGGCAACATCCCGTATAGAGACTATTTATAAAGGTGAGGAAAGGTTTAGAGAAATCAACAAGGGAAGGTGAAGCCCCTGGGATTGGCAATAACAGAAAACTGTTCCCATCTCTCCAACTAAGGAGGCCAGGGGAGAGACCAGTTGTTAGAAACCAGGAAAACTGCTGGCCCTTGGAGGAGCTGTGGCCCACAACAGCCCAACAGGGAGGGGACTAAGTCCTCTCCTCCTGACTCTGACCCACCCATCTCCTGCTGGTTCCTCCTTTTGTCTGCATCCAATCAGAACTCAGAGGCAAGGAGGCCACTGGTGAAATTTACAAGTTGAGTCTCCCATGGGTGGAGAATAGATTTGGAGGGGCAAACAGAAAACACCCAGCACGTGGACAGCCATGGGAGACATCTACTTTTTTTTGGAAACCTAATCTGCATATGATCTCTGTTCTGGTGACATACACACTCTACGTGCTGGGGACTTGACCACTTAGCAGCAAGATGGTCGTCTGACTCAGACCTGGGCAAACCCATCCATCCATCCATTCATTCATTCATTCCAGGCATGGCACTGAATAAGAAGGATATGTCCGTGAACAAAACAGACTTCCTTCCTAGTGGAGTCCAAGCAACATGAGTCCTCCCGGAATATATGTCAAGCCAGTCATTCAGAACCTAGTTCTGGAACCTCTGTGGACAACAATAGGAAAAAGACGTTCTCTTTCTGTTGGCCTTGGAGTTGAGAGGATGCAGGTCTGGAGACCCATGAGCCAGCCAGAGGGCAGCAGAGTGAGGATGGCTTCAATAAACCCAAGGTCCATGGTGCAAAAGCACTCCTGGCTCTAGTTGAGGGGAATATTTCTCCACCGAGCCACACCCCCCCTCATCTTCCAGAGGAGATTTCCTGAGACCACCGGGATCGGATCAGGGACACGACACTTAGCATGCTGGCACTGTGATTGGGAATAAGAAGGCAGTGCTGGTTTTTTTCTGGTAAGAACACATTACCCACACTGAGTGACCCACACGAAAACAAGGAGGAAACAATTACTTTGAAGGCTGAGGACAAGATAAATATAAGCTCAGATCATAGGCTTTCTGAAGAGGAGTGGCGTTAACTGGCAGCCAGCAAGAAGGGATCTGTGACAGAGCTGAGGAAATGTCCCCGGCTCTGTGTGGGTTTAATGAGGCGTGCTCACGGAAGGCTGGCAGGAGAGCAGAAAAAAGCAGGTGAGGGAGGGAAGAGCTCCGGGTCTCAACCCGACTCTGCCTCTAATGGGCTCTGTGACTAGGGGTAAGTCATTTATTCCCCACTCGGGTTTCACTCTCCTCAATTGCTAAATTTAAAAAGTAGATGGCTGGGCACGGTGGTTCACACCTGTAACCCCAGAATTTTGGGAGGCCAAGGCAGGTGGATCACTTGAGACCAGGAATTCAAGACCTGCCTGGACAACATGATGAAACGTCATTTCTACTAAAAATACAAAAATTAGCCAGGTGTGGTGGTGCGTGCCTGTAGTCCCAGCTACTTGGGAGGCTGAGGCCAGAGAATCACTTGAGCCAGAGAAGCAGAGGTTGCAGTGAGACGAGACCATGCCACTGGACTCCAGCTTGGGCAACAGAATGAGACTATGTCTCAAAAAAATAAATTAAATAAATTTGAAAACATAAAAATAAAAAGTAGATAGTTGTAAGTGGTGTTGGGGTATGGGCACAGAGAAAGGTGAGGAAAGGCAGCAGGCAGCACTGTGGTCAGACTTCTGTGCAAGTCCTAATTCAATCTTTAAAAGCCATGTGACATCAAGCAAGTCAATTACTAAGCCTCAGTTTTCCCATCTGTAAAATAGGCATTACAGCACCTACCATAAGATACACAAAGATGTAAGTGAGGTTGTGATGTCCAGCACATGGGAGAAGCATGAGAAAAGCGAGGCAACATCACTGAGACGAGATCCATCTAAAAAGTTCAATACGATGCCTTCCAGTCCAAAAGCCTAATACTTCGGGAGCTAAGGCATGGCAGCACTCTTTGAAGAAGGCGGAAATTTCTTCCACTCCCAGGCTCCCTGCTGAACAACAGGGTTCTCTCACCTTGGCTTAAACACAGCACCTTTCATCCTCTCAATTTTCAGCTGTAAAAACCTTGAAAACCATTAGACCATTTGTCTGGATTTCTGGATTTGCAGGTCACGGGCATCATTGAAGATAGAGCCACCTTAGTAAAATGCAATAATAAATGCAACATTTTTCATTTAATACTGCTTTTAAGAGCATTATCTCCCTCTGTCTTACCATTGTTAATATACTGATGGAAAATTTACACACAAAAAAAAAGTCCAGTGCCTGAGTCCTGATTCCTGAGACCAGACAGAGACTTTCTTAGCCTTAAAATACTTTCCAAGAAAACCATCATGGGGGCCACAGAAAAGGCAATGGACAGCCACACCCGTCTCCACCACTGAAGCTGCCTGTGTCTTCAGAGAGTGCTCTCTGTAGATCAGAAAGATGAGGACTGTTTTCCATGTAGCCAGTAGATACAGGGGCTATTCCAAGTCTTGTACCTCAAAACAAATCTATGATGGTCAATATTATTAGCCCATTTTAGAGATAAGAAAACTGAGGCTCAAAAATCCCGAAGTGACTTGCCAAGGCAACACAGATATTCAGCATCAGTAACAACAACTGATAAGGCCTGTATTTGAGCCCAGTACTATCTTACTGGAAAACCTGCATTCTTCCAAACATGTCAACATGTCATCTCTTCAAAGGATAAAACGAACAGCACTCCCACATTGGAATACATGGGTACTGTCTCAGTCAGTTTGGGCTGTTATAACAAAGTACCATAGAGTGAGTAGCTTATAAACAACAGAAATTTATTTCTCACAGTCCTGGATACTGGAAGTCCAAGATCAGGGTGCCAGCATCGCTGGGTTCTGGTCAGGGCCCTCTTCTGGGGTGCAGACTGACACCTTCTCCTTGTGGTCTCATATGGTGGGCAGAACATGGGAGATGGGAGAGCGCTCTTGGGTCTCTTGTACAAGAGAGCACTAATCCCATTCATGAAGATTCTCCCCCATGACCTAATCACCTCCCCAAAGCCCCACCTCCTAATACTATCACACTTGGAGTTAGGACTTCAATATATGAATTTTGGAAGAATGCATTCAGTCCATAACAGGTTGCCCACCCAAGGGGATGAATATTTGGGTGGGTAAGTCCTGATGTGCCTTAGAAAACATCGCTGCAGTGTCATGGACACAGATGATGAGGGTTCATCCACCTTCTGGGCTGCCACAGCCAGAAGACCAGCCCAGCGACATCTGCAGCTTGCCCTTTTCCCTTGAGCCAGAAACATCCAGCACCAGGACTTGATGTCTCCTTGGCTGACACCCGGAAGTGTGTGGGCTGTGTTCTTTTTTCAAAAGATAGAGATGAACCAGATCCCAGGCAGCACATAAGGTAGGTCACTGTGGTCAGAACAGACTCACGGAGGGAAGAATCCTCTGGGAAAGCTTAAGTGTTTATTTAACTGCTTTATGCCTCAGTGAATAACTAATTTGTACCAAACCCCAGTGTTCTTGAGATGTGTTGATAAACGATGTTGCAAAAGCATCACGTTTCTGTGCTTTCCATGTGTTTTGCATTCCTGGAGTCTGTGAGGAGAGTCTGTGTCTCTAACTGGGGCTCTAGATGCTGGGAAGCACTGCACAGAGGGCCCCTGGGTTTCTCTCCTCAAGCTTGGTCACTCCAGCTCCCAGACCAGCACATAGTAGAGATGTAGAGATGCAAAAAAAACCCAAAAAAGTTGCTTGGGTTGACATCAAATACATTTAAATTTTAATCCCCAAAGTAAACATGATTTGAAAGGTAACAGGAAGGCATGACTGGCATATACCAGGAGGAGTTGGAGCAGGGGATGTGGGGCAGAGGTGAAGTTTAAATGGCTCATCCAGTCAACCTGTAAACATTAGGAGGGCTTTGCTGTGTTTTCTAAATTTTCTGATTAGATATAAGTGTATGTGCAGATATAATACACAGTCTTGTGTTCCAATTATCTCTACATATGAATAATATATTTTAAGATACTTGACGACTAAATATATTCATGCATGTGAGGGGCACATAGAAGCTCTCAGGAAAATGGTAGCAGTCTGGGCCCAAGAAAACCTCTAGGAAAATGAAATTCCAACAGTTCGTCACAAATTGTTCGATAAAAAGTCTCAAGAAGCCAACGCTGGGAAATGGGAAAGGCTCCCTGATAACTACCAGGTGACAAAAGGAACAGGAGACACAAGGTGCAGGCAGGAAACATTTTTTAAAGTTCTTCAAATCTACAGGAAGAGTGCAGAGGAGCAAAGGAAAGACAGGTTATGACCAAAATGATGCTGCCTGATCTAGGGTGTGTGGGTAGGGGGAACAAAATGGGGGATTCACTTGGGACAGGTGGTGGGTGGTAACAGATGACAGGAGAAAATGGTCTTTTTTTGTTTGTTTTAACCTCAACTGGTGGTTCTGTCTTCAGCAAAAACAATGTTTTCCAAAAGAAAATGAGGAACAAACCTCCGTAAGCAGGAACAAGTTGGAACATATGAAAGATCTTACCAGGATGTGAGACACTGGCCTAGATGAACCCTCCACCTGGATCTGGCTGCAGAATCACACAGGAAATTTATCTTTTAAAACAGACAATGGGAGAGATGTCTGGATCCTGAAGATGGGCAAACACAGACTTCGTTTCCCAAAGGGAGCCAGGATGGGCCAGATTCAAATCCTCATACTAGTTCCAATGTTACAGCCTTTCCGTCTCCCTTCCTCTTCTGGTGGGATCATGAGGCCTCTAGTGCTGGGGTTGCACCATCAGTGTTAGAAAGAGAGAAAGGTTATACCCTCCACTCAGAGCTACAGCCTTTCTACCCAGATGCCTGGTCAGTGCCTCCACCAGCCCACACCAACAATGACTGCCTGCCAACACCAGATTTCACCTCCAAACTGGCTTGGATTTCACTTCCAAACTGGCTCTTTCCAGGATCGCCCTTCTCAGGAAATGACACCACCATCTAATGCAGTTGCTCCAATCAGAGACCCACGAGCCATCCCTGACTCTTCCCTTCTCTTTATCTGCACATTGACTTCCAGAATAAATCAGAAACCTCTGTCTTCCCTTCACTTCCATGCCTAGAACTCAAGTCCAGCCACTGCCACCTCTCACTGTATCACTCCAGTGATCGCTGACCTGGTTCCCCACTAAGACTCAGCAGAGTTGCCAGAGGGACAGCCTCAAAGCATATGTTTTGCATTATATTTAAATCTAAACTCTCTACCCTGCCGGTGTGCCTCTGCAAACCCACCTGCTACTGTTCTCCCGACTGTGCATCACATTCTAGCTCCTCTGGCCTTCCTTTAGTTCCTGGAACATGCAAGCTTTCCCACCTCAGGATCTCAGGACACGTGATCCTCCAAGAACTAAGTTCTCTTCCACCAGCTGCACCCACCCCCAGCACCGGGCCCGACTGGCTCCCCTTCCGGCAGCTGTATCTCAGGGACGCCTCCTCCCACTACTCTCCATATCACTAAGCACTTCATTTCCAAATCCTAATGCATAATTATTTGTCCATTTACTTGTCTGTCTGCCTCCGCAACTAGAGAGTCAGCTGCCTGGGAGAGGAAATGATGCATCCGTAAACTTAGGCCTGAAGAAATCCTCAGGATAGACAGTGGAGGGAGAGAGGGGAGAGAATTTCAGGTACAAGAAATTGCATGAGTGAAAGCACAGCCATGGAACAGCATACATAGAGAGGAGCAGGTCCTGAAGGAGGGTGGGAAGGAGATGGGGTTGGAGATGTAGGCAGAGGAACCAGGAGACCTCAGATGGCCAGACTGGGAGCCCCTTCCCAAGACGCACACATAGCTAAAACGCCAATCCCCTCTCCAGGGAGAAGCCAGAATTAATTGTTTGATGTGGTCTGACAAAATGGGTATTACCATGTAATTACCACTCCCCACCACCCCCCTGCCACCTGTTCAGAGGAGGGTAACACAGTGTGTATGTCATCTGGAGGACACAGCAGCTTCCAAGACAGGTCACTATTGCCGGTAAGGACCAAAGGGAACCATTTCTGAGAAAGGACAATAAAGTTGCCCACCAAACAGGCATTGGTGTTCCAGGACTTTAACCCAATCCCATTGAGTTGGGTCCACATTCTAGCAACCTCTCTTCCTTCTGGACCCCCAGAGTGGGCAGAATTGAGCTTCCTCCACAAAATGGCAATACTTACTCCTGAACATCCATCATCTGAAAAGGCAGGAAGGGGCAATAGTTAAGAGCATGGACTCAAGCCAGGCTCCTGGTTTGGCTATTCTATGGCCATAAGAGATGGCCACAAAACAGTTACTTAACCTCCCCATGGGGCCAAGTCTTCATCTGTAGCATGAGGTCACTAACAGCTTCTATCTCACAGGGCTGTTGTGAAGATCTGATGAGCAAATCACTACCAAAGGAAGGCACATTTATCCCCACTGTGCAGCTGTGTAAACTGGGGTTCAGAGAGGTGAGTAATTCAGCCGAGGTCACACAGCTGTAAGTGGCAAAACCAGTGCAGTCCCATCCCAGAGCCCCATGCTCCTGACCTCTGAGCCACAATGACCTGCTCAGCTTTCAGGTGGAGCCTCACCCGGACAGCCCCACCATCCAGCATGGAGACCCCAGCACACAAGCAGCTCTGAAGGTGGTTCCAGGACACTGAGTAAAGCGTATTGTACTTCAGCTCAGTTAAGTATAACCACATCCTGAGCACAACCAAAACTAGGTCAAAAAAATTATTTCTGGGATTTAAAAAAAAACAAAAGCTGCAGGACTATCTTAAATGTTTCTCCCATCATTTGCAGCCAAATGATCTCAAATGAAGGGCTTGATACTCTTCTTCTTCCCCACCATGTCACATCGCTGTGGCTGACTGGAATGAACTGGTTCCGACTGGCAGCCCACACACCCCCCACATAGCTGACTTGCTCCAAGCACAGCAAAGTGAACTAGGGACAGAATCAGCTGCTGCCTCTGAGGGGCGCAGACAAACAGTTGTTCTGCCTCTGTCACCCATTCCACAGAACTAACGTGCCCCCCACCCCACCCCTTCCTCCCTCTGTCTCGCTGCCCTCCAGCCCCTACCCCTCTCCAAATGTCACAACTACTTGACAATTCCAGTCTCAACAGCTCCAAAAACTCTAACCTCTACCTTTGGTCACTCTGTGTTCCCATTTTGTACTCCCATCCCCCCAACCCTCTCATTTGACAGATGAGGAAACTGAGGCCCAGAGAGCAAAATAGATTGTCTCAAGTCCCACAGTCCATTGGTGGCAGACCAGGGCAAGAGCCCAGGGCTCTGGGGACTCAGGCTGGTCATCTTCCTGCCTCATCAGGAGAAGGTCCTAGGGACACTTAGGTGGTATTCATTTCCTGGGGTTCTCTTAACAAATTAACACAGACTTGGTGGCTTCAAACCACAGGAACTTATGTGTCACAATTTTGGAGGCAGAAGTCTGCCATCAAGAACTCGTCAGGGTATCACTCCCTCTGAAGGCTCTAGAGGAGAGCCCTTTCTTGCTTCTTCCAGTTTCTGGTGACTTCAAGTGTTCCTGGGCTTGTGGCTACATAATTCTAATTTCTGGCCCAGTCTTCACATCACCTTCTCCTCCTCTCTCCATGTGTCTCACCAAGGACAAGGACACTGCCACTGTATTTAGAGCCCACCAGGTACATCCAAAATGATCTTATCTTCTGATCCTTAATTATATCCACAAGGAGCCTTTTACCAAATAAGTTCATATTCACGGGTTCCAGTGTTTAGGACACCAATATGTTTTGGTTGGTCATCAGTCAACCACTATAATGAGTTTCTTCCTGGGGATTCCCAGTGCCTTTGGAAATCAGGAATTTGTGAGGACCATGGTGGGTAAAGACCCTCAGATCAAAGTTACATCAGCCCACACAGTGGAGCTCATGGATCTGCAGCAATGACCTGCCCCCAACTGGACACCAACACATGTAGTCACAGGAGAGTCACTGGGTACAGAATGCCTGAATAAAGAGAAGAGCTGCTATTTATAGAAGGTGTAGTGGGTAACAGGCATGGTGCTAAATCATTATACACATTGCCTTTCATCCCTACAGACACTCTGTAATGTAAGTAGTAAGTAAACTCCATCAATTACTAGTTGGGTGCCTTGGGACAAGTAAATTCTCTAAGCCTCAATTTCCTCACCTTAAAAGAGTAATAATACTATCTGCATTGAGAGGATCTTGTGAGATAAAGAAGAAAATGTATGGGAAATGCCTGGCACAGTGGCACACACAAACACACACAGTATGAACTGATATCATCATTACTCCTCTCTCTATTCAGTGTCACCATCTGTTTTTTTTAAATCAATGTTATATCTCCTTTCGTAACAGCCACGACCCCAAAACCTTCTTAGGGTGTAAACAGTAGTTACATACTTGGAGTGTTATTTTACATGTACGCAGGAAGTTTGTTGTTTCAAGGAACTCCTGGGGGACTCCTGCTGTAAGGCTTAAGATCCTCTGGCAGCATGAATATGAATCTGCCAAGGTATCTACTCTACTCATTTGTATTCACGGTCATGTTCTAATTATTTAAGTGGGGCACAACTCCTGTTAGCTCAACGAATCTGTGTTTTCCAGTCTTGGCTGTATTCAGTCCCACTGACTGGTTACCTCATTCTCTGATTCTAAGACAAAGCCTGAATTAATTTAGAATATTTTGGTTCTCCCAACCACTACAACATGACAGTACAAAGGGAAATTTTGAAGAAAATGAATTCTACTGTTAAACAATGCCCAGGTGCAAAGAAATACAAATGCAGACACACACTGAGAAGAACCATTTGCTCACATTTGATTCCACAAGCTTTTGGCAGGAGCCTGCATGGTGGGTGGGAAAGATCACAGGCTTTGGAGTCCAACAGCCCTGGGTTCAAATTTCGGCTCTCCCTATCCCAGTTGTGGTGTAAGGCCTAAAGTTAAGGATCAATATGGCGGGCTGCCTTGACATCTGGTGAAACTGGCAGGGCCTCAGATGGCCTAACTGAAAGTTCCCCTCCCTCCTCCGCTCCCATGGATAAGGCCCTTAGGCAAACAATCCTACCCATCATGACACCGTCCATGGTTCCTGTTTATCCCTAAATAGCGTGTTTCAGTTCCCCCTCCAACAGAGTTGTTAAAATAAGCCGATCAGATCCTCTTGTGGGAACCAGGGGGCACCCCCGCCAGTAAGCCTGCCTCCCACAGACTGGTTTGCTCTCTGTGATCCCACATGCAATCCTCATGGGGATGAGCATGGCACGCAGTGTCCTCCCCCTGGGGCTGTGAGTATATGTGAAGAATAAACTATCGATCTCCCCCGTCCAGTGTCAGGTGTCATGGGTGCAGCCAATCCCATATCCCATAACCCTAGGGTGAAATCCTTCCCTCGCCGATGGAATGATTGAAGCACCAGGTGGTGTGCTGTATGAACTTTGCCATTCTCTCAGCAATGGTTTTATTAATTTCTCCAAGGAAGAATAAAAACTTCCTTGCCAAGAACCAAAACACAAATTCCTATGGTCTAACTACAGGTACTCCCTGGCCCCCCAAAATAAACATTAAAGCGAGGAGATAAATAACCCTTGAGAGTGGATAGTTGATACATTCCCTCCCACTTCCTCACTTTCATGCATAAACAACACTTCCATTCCTAAGAAGGGATAGGCTAGATCCCTTCTAACTCTAACATCATATGTGTTATTATTATTAACCAGTGGACAGTAGGGCACAGATTAAGACTATAAAGCTGTCTACATAAGAAACACAAACACATCAGCGAGAGAGTGGTGCTTGGTGCAGGAAGGGCAAAAAGAATGCATCTCACATGCAGAATCTAAATGATTGTTGCTGCCCCCCAAGCACTATCTTGAGAAGGGTCCAGTAGCAGCAGGTCATGATTGATTAGCGATGCCTATGATTGATTTGTGATGTCTGCCATGGGCAGGGGTGTCGGCCAAGACAGCAGGCTGATGGCAGAGGTGCCCTTCTGCCTCTATGGGAGTAAGAGTACCAGTCTTGCACACAGAGCCCTAGGGTTCTAGTCAGTCTCCTTCAAGGCACCTCAGTCTCTGTCTGTAAAATGAGAGAAATGAACTGATGATCTCTGGGATCTTACCCTCCTCTTTCTTGCCTGGTCTCCTTTAATGTAAGGAGTCACATCATGGTGAGGGACCTGGATGGGGTCACTGACCTCAGGAAGGAGAGAGAAGAAACCATACAGACCATGCTTTTGGCTAATTGTATTTTTTTTCTGCCTGATAAGCACTTAAAATCCTACCAGGTCTGACCCCAAAGAAAGTCTCAGAAGCAAAGGAATTGCTGTAAGCTGCATTTGCTCTCTGCAACAGCAATTTAAGATGTAAAAATAACAGCCTTTGTTCCAGCAAGGCCTGGGATCTGGGCAGCAAAACCAAAGAAACCAAGGCCTATGCTGCGGCCCTGTGTGGGCTCTCTCCAGAATTACCTGGTGAGGGGGAGCTCCCCAACTCTGCCACAGGCAAGAGGAAGACCAGGGGGTAAAGCCACAACCTCTTCTCCAAGGAGCAACTGAAACAGCAGCTGAGCACAGGAAGAGAAAATGGCCCAGGTTGGTGTCTCTTCGTAAAGAGGCCCAGATCTCTTTTCAATAAAATGGCCTTTAATCGCTTTAAAGATTTTATTAAAAATTCCCCATGGACCAATTATCGGCAATGCTTCCTAGCCACGATCTATCTAGCAATCATACCCAAGTCTTATGCCTCCGCCTGCAGATGCTCCCGGGCCTGCTGTCTCTCCTTGTCTCTCCCAGTGCATCAGTCTCTGTGTCTCTGATTCTGATTCTAATTCTGTATATGTCCCCATCTCAGGCCTTGTCCCTCTGCAACGCTATCTCTCTCGACTTCTCAGTCTCTGCACCTCTGCTCTCTCAATACCCATCTCCCTCTTTGAAACTGTCCTCTTTTTCTTCATCTGGCACACTCCATCTCTCTCTTTGTGCCATTCTCCTACCACCCCCTCCTCTTTAAGATCTTCTTTCTTTTTCTCTAGACAGAGTCCTGCTGTCTAGGCATTCTTCTCATTCTTTCTGCCTTAAAGAAGTCTTTTCCAACATGAAATGCCTGCTGTAGCCAGACAAAAATTCCTTGGAAGCACACCCTCTCAACCACTTTTGCATAAGGCAACTTATTTGCAAAACATTATTACAATAATTAACAAAAACAGTTTAAAACCGCAGTCAGCCTCTGGTCCCTGGAAGCAGCACATAGAAATTAGTATTCTCTCCCTGCCCCCAGACCCCAGGAGAAAATTCACACATACACACATACACACACACACACACACACACACACACACAGAGAGAGAGAGAGCACTTTCTACCCTTCACTACAAATGGTGAACACTTAAAATGCTACCAAGTTTGTGATTTCTTTTATTACGTTTTAAAAATAGAAGATACAGCAAGCTATACCTATGTTAAACTGTATACGTAAATTTACATTTTATAAAACTATTTAGCATATGCCTCACCAGGAGCACTACTTAAATGCAGTTTAGAGCACCTTTCCAGTTGGCACAAAATTATATTCACTCAGTTACGTAAGCAGATATTAAGCATCCATTGTTTGGGGGAGGCTGACATATGAAAAAGAGACCATCCTTCTTCTAAAGGTAAGTAAACACTGAGGGAGGAAACAAACATCCAAACAGAACATCACTATAATAAAGGTAGTAGTAGAAGGGACACCTGAGGGAGGTAAGCAGGAACGACACAATGACTTCCAAGCTTAGTTCCTGAAGGATGGGTTAGCCATTCCAGACCATCAAATAGGAGAAGACATTGGCACTTGGATCAATGCCAAACTTTGAATTAATGCTTTATATTTTTAAAAACATTATTTGAAAGTACCTTCCCCAGCATCCATCTGTTTTGATCCTCACAAGCACAGTGCCAGGCAGGTTGCAGGCACCTGATGCAAGTTTGTCAACCACTAATGAAGGAGTGGATGACCTGGTCATCTCTGGGTGAGCAGGCATCTTGTCTCCTTATCATTGCAGGCTCAGCCGCTAGCCCATGGGTGGTTCCAAGTGGACCTCCCATACGTGTGCACTGAATGAATCTCTGGGTGAGGCAGAACTGGAGGCATTAGTAGCTCTATATGACAGATGATAAAACTAAGACAGAAAAGATAATCCCATGGCCGCGGTCATCTAGCTAATTAGGAAAGCTGTTGAAAACGGAAGAGCATTCATCCACTCTGAGATTCCGTCCATCCAATACATGCATTATTCTCTTAAGCATTTCTAGATCCATCTCAAAGTTTTGCCTCACTGCCATGTCAAGAAATAGAAGAAGAAAGAGCCCTAAGAATGAGAATTTTCCAGCTGGGTGCAGCGGCTCATGCCTGTAATCCCAGCACTTTGGGAAGCCAAGGTGGGTGGATCACCTGAGGTCAGGAGTTCGAGACCAGCCTGCCCAACATGGTGAAACCCTGTCTCTACTAAAAATACAAAAAATTAGCCAGGCATGGTGGCAGATGCTGTAATCCCAGCTACTCGGGAGGCTGAGGCAGGAGAATCCCTTGAACCCAGGAGGCGGAGGTTGCAGTGAGCCGAGATCCTGCCACTGCACTCCAGCCTGGGCAACAAGAGAGGAACTCCTTCTCAAAAGAAAAAAAAAAAAAAATGGAATGACAGTTTTCCAATCACCTTACCTAGAGTTCCTCTGCTCATGCCTTAGACCATTTCCAGAATCAAGTGCTCCAGTTCATTCATTCATTCATTCATTCATTCAACAAGTGTTTTCTCATTCTCAGACACCTACTCCCTCCCACACCCTGGGCCAAGAACTGGGCAGAGAGGCCTAGGGGTTGTCCTTTCCCTGAGCAACTGACTGTCATTCAGAAACCATCTCAACCAGAGAGGCCTCTTGGTTCTTTCATGAGCCGTCTCTTCACAGAAATTATGTTCAGTGTGTGCTTTAGATTTAGATTTCCACCCAGATCTTCCTGTATAAGCATCAGGTGAAGTTAGTTTAACAAAGACTAGTCTCGTTCCCATCCAAGACCAAGTAAATCATAATCTCTAAGGTGAAGAAAAGATAAAAATGGGGCATTAGAAATTTTAAAAGGGCCCAAGCAATTCTCACAAGCAGGCCCTTCAGGAGTCACCAAATCAAGCATTTCTGTCGTGTCTCAATAATGTGGTAGAGAAAGGTCACTGAGTCAGGAGCCAAAGGTCCCTGTGCCAGCCCTGGGTGTCCCACCAACCTGTCACATGATGTTGAGCAGGTCATTTCCTTCCCCTGGGCTCCGTTTTCTCCTGTGTGAAATCAAGTGTTGAGCTAATGGATCCACCAGTGGGGCCTTCCCAACTGTCCTAGACTGTGAGTCTGTGCAAGTTCTGACCCATTTTTAAACCACTCCTTTCCTGAAGATGAACTTCTGCAGCAGTGAGGACATCAGTCATCACCAGGAGTTCCTCCCCGTGCAGACAGAAAATGAGTCTGTTTCGGAAACAGAAAGTGTTTGCTCAGCGCAGTGGACCTCTCCCTACAGGACAGAAACAGGAAAATATTTCCATTTAAACTCTCAAAAGCTAATAAATGAACACATCTCAGTGGTGGTTCCATTTGTCCTTCCTCAACACGTTCCAATATGTTTGTCCCTGATGTCTCTTTGGGACGTCAGTAAAAGTGGGCTCAATAGAGCCGCTCAGCATTGCTGTTCCTCAAGCGTCCATATCCTTCTCTGGCTGCCAACCTGGGGGTTCACTCACTCCTTCCAATTTCCCCTTCTCCCAAGAATACGCTGGACAATGGTAATCTACTGGTAATCCTCTGGCTTTGTGCCTGAGAGCAGCTCCTCATCTTCCATCTTTGATTGCACTAGGCTCCAGAACCTTCCCCAAGCAGTGCCAAGCCCAGCTCATCCCAGCCTCCTGGAGGCCTCTTGCATCCCTTGAAACCCCAAACACCACGCATCAGGACCCATGTACCCTACTCTCCCTAGGAGAGTCTGTCCTTGTCACTGATGTGGACCATTCCCATGTGTCACTAGCCTGGGAGAGGATCTCCCTTCCCTCCTGCTGCTACTCACATCAGAATCACATTGTCCCACAGGATCTGGAGGCACTGGGGACAGTAAGAGTGAGTCTTTCAGTTCCAGGCTTGATTCTTGCTACAATGTTCCAGTAAAACGCCCATCCAGATTCCACCTCCTCAGAGTCGGGGGACTCACAGGCGTCCCTGGCCAGCTCTGGTCTCTAGGGAGGTCGGTGATGTCCCTACATCTCCTGGGTCAGCTCTTCTCAGAGCTCAGAGCTCAGCGGGAGTCTATCCAGAAAGGCAGGGCCAGCTGCTTCTGTCTCAGTGACCCATGGAGCCTGGCTCACCTGAGAGAGGACCCCATGTAAACATATGTATGGGTTGAACTGTGGTTGGTGTGGTCCTTACCAGGTGGCTCCAGGGCCCCCAGACTGGGAGAAGAGGGAAATAAACAGTGCTTTCAGGGCACATCTGGGGATGCTTCACTGTCATGGCCTTATAGAAATTGTTTTCATCATTCCTACTGGGACCTAGACAAGCAACTTCCTGGGTAGTATCCCAACTTACACAGAGATCCCAGACAGAAGCACACTTAGGCCAGCCCTGTGCCCCCCACCCAGGCACCTGCTGAGCCCTTTCCATCCATGATCTTTGACTGGGTCCAGGGGCCTGGATTCACACCTCATTGATAAAAACTAACTGCAGCCTTGTGCAAGTGTTGTCACAGCTCTAGACATCAATATTGTCTTCTCCAAAGCAATTTAAAGCACATCTCCCTCAGAGGGTTGTTATGAGGGATCATTGAGAACCATAGGTACAACACTTTCTGATTTCATTTAACTGAACTTGATCCATGTCCAAAGTTTTCCTGTTAATTCTCCATTGACCCAAAACAGAAATTCACATCCCCAGGGGACCACTTCATATTTGTCATCACATCAGCAGCACCTGGGATGGGATGGGGCACTTGGCAGGCCCTCGGTGCATGTTTGTAGAGTGAATTGGAATCGAATTAATCAGGATCAGGGAAATAATCCATGGCAACTCAACTTTCCAGTGGTAGAGATGTGACCAGCTAAGACATCTAGGGCCTAAGGCAGAAAATGAATACGGCAAAAAAAAAAAAAAAAAAAAAAAAAACCTGGAACATTTGAACAAAACTATGATCTGTCAAAATATTGGACGATGTTTTCAAGTCCAGAGTTTAAATCAATCAAAAATGTATTAAATACACTAAAGTTGAACACTCTGGGTTGAAGGACATGCACAATTCTCTGTATTCCAGCATAATAGCTTCACTAGCCTCCTAACTCATCTCCTTCCTTGAGAGGCTTGCCTTTCCATTCCAAACTTGACTCCATAGGCAGAGTGACCCTTCCAGTGCAAAGCCTCTCTCACTCCACTGCGGAAACATTCCCTACTCTGTTAACAGGTCTTAGGACTCCATTCATCATCTAGGTCCTGCCTACTTCTTCCCCCTCACATCCTATCTCCGTCATCCACTCTGGACACCCTGCACTTGCCAAGCAATATTGCAATCCTTCACTTAAAAATGCCTGTCTTCTTCACTAGACTAAAAGCTTCATGAGGGCAAGAATTAGTAGGATGTCTTTCTTGTGCCAGGCACAGGTCAAGAGCTCAAGGAGAATTTGGTAAACAAATGCCCCAGTTCGTGCTAAGAATAATTTGCCACCACTTGAAGAGAACACACAAACAGATATGGCAACTACATAACGCCAAATTCTGGGTTAGATAAAATCACAAATGGTCTTTCCTACATGGTAGATGAAGAATCCCCATTCTGAGTTATCATAATTATTGACCTGTTCAATGCCCAAAGAAATAGGGGTCAAAGAATCTTACTGTACTGGAGGAGAATTGGAGGAGGCCTCCTGAATTCTCCAGGAGGTTACCTCATACTTTATTGTGAGTGTCTGGATTGGAAATGTCCTAGAAGTCAACCCCACTCATCTGGATCATTAGCCCCTCCCAGTTCCCAATTCAACGAAAAGCCACCACTAGCCATTCTGTTCATGAAAAACAACCCCTGACTGATGTGTGAGTTTGTTCTGACCCAGCAGAGAAGGACTGGGAACAGCCAGATGCTTCTCCATTTCCTTTTGTTCTGCTTTATTTTCAATCCAACAAGAATGTGTTCATCTCTGACCACAGACACAGCATTCTCATTTCTGAAAATCGCCATGGAGAAATCAACGCCAAGGCCAACACATGTGGGAGTGCTGGACGCTGCCTTTGTGGAAGTTCAGGGCAGCTTATGAGAGTGTACTGAATTGATGATTGCTTTATTTTTGTTAGTATAGACTTAAAAACTAAACTAATAGGCTGGGCACGGTGGCTCACACCTGTAATCCCAGCATTTTGGGAGGCTGAGGCGGGCGGATCACCTGAGTCAAGAGTTCGAGACCAGCCTGGCCAACATGGCAAAAACCCATCTCTACTAAAAGTACCAAAATCAGCTGGATGTGGTGGTGCGCGCCTGTAATTCCAGCTACTCAGGAGACTGAGACAGAAGAATCGCTTGAACCCAGGAGGCGGAGGTTGCAGTGAGCCAAGGTCGTGCCACTACACTCCAGCCTGAGTGACAGAGCAAGACTTCGTCTCAAAACTAAGTAAATAAATAAAATAAAAAATAATAATAAATGAATATTTCCATGATATTTTTAAGTTGCTAATTTGTGGTCAGTCTTTCCATCATCCATCTCCTGCTCTGTTTTTCTCTGTAGGTTTTATCACTGCTTAACATACTATTAACATTGTCTTACATTTTATATCTATCACCTGCCTGCCACCCCTAACTAGAATGTACAATCTATGAATGAAGAGGTTATTTTTTCTCTTTTGCTCACAGATCTATTCCAAGCACCTAGAACAGTGGCTGGCATATAGTAGATGCTGGAAAAATACTTTCTGAATGAATGAGTCAGTTCATGTGGTCAACCTTCTAAGGTAGGTATTTTTATCTCCATTACATAAAAGAGAAAATGGAGGCTTAGAGAAGTTAAACTATTTTTGGAGATGATGCCCCAAACTCAAAATTTTTAAGCAAAATCAAAATGATGTGAATGCAGGAAACTTCAGAGCCATCTCAGATAAGACCAGGAGCTTATAGGACACTAGAGAGCAATAGTTAGACATGGGCAAGAAAGAATCATGCAGTCAGTATCAAATGTTGTCCACTACGGATGGCAAGTGCTGAAAGAGGTGAGAGAAAAATGGATTTGTGAGCCAGGGAAACAACAGAAGGCCTCAGAAAGGAGGTGACCCCGGAAGAGGCTGCCTCTTAAAGGCTAGGTAGGAGTCAGTATTACTTGAAACCAATTTGAACCTCTGTAAATTTTTCTGAGTCTGAACAGTTTCTGGCCCCAAAGTTCAGCTCTCTTAAACCTATAGCCTACCATGGAAAGGATTCATTCATTCTATACACACTTACTGGGCAGCCACCTAGGTCAGGGGTGCTGCCTCAGTGCTGAGCATGCAAGGATGAGCCAGCACGGGCCTGGGTCGGGGACAGCAGCCCCTACGGTGACAGTTAAGAAAGGATGTGAGAAGTTCAAGGAGCATGCCCAGGACCTCCTGGACCTAATTCTCCCACTGATCATTATTCTCTTTGTTTTATTTTATTTGATTATTTAATTTGTCAGTGTATTCACATTTACAGACACAATAGATGCTCAAATATTCTGTGGAACATAACAGTGAGTAAAGGAATGGTACGAGAACAGGTCTGGGGTCGTTCCAGCAACTGAAGCTCAGAGCCACCGTGCCAGCTGACCAGTTCAGCCAGAGGCGGGGAGGGCTCTCCTTACAGCTAAGGAACTAAAGCTCAGAGAGCTTAAGGAATCACTCAGCAAGCACGGGAATCAGGATATTAACCTCCATCTGTGCGACCTTAACCTCTGTAGACTGCCTTTCGTGCATTTAATCTTCAAAGCACCTTTGGGGGATATGTTTGTTATTATCTCTGCTTTATTGATAAAGGAGCTGAGAATAATTAGCCCAAAATCAAACTGCATTCAAACCTAGACCGAGTAGTGAACAGGAGCTCAAGGAAGCAGCGAGACAGCAAGCATAGACCATTTTTTTCTTCTTTTCCAAATTAAAATTTATATTTATATTTGTTTAATTATTTTATTTTATTAAGATGAGGTCTCACTATGTTGCGCTGGCTGGTCTCAAACTCCTGAGCTCAAACAATCCTCCCAAAGTGCTGGGATTACAGGTGTTGGCCACCATTTTTTCAAGAACCTCAGGGCGGAAGGCTCTCAGCCTTTATTCATCCCCCTAGTCTTGTCCTCATCATTCGGCATTGCAGCCAAGTCTGTATTGCCCCGCCAGCTTCCACGCTCCCGCCCCAGCTCTGCCAGGGTTGGCCCCTGAAAGACAGGCAGTGTCCAAATTCATTAAATGGCTTTTTAAAAACATCTCATAATGATTATATATTTTTCCATGAAATTTCCTTGCCTTCATTCCAGGAAAAGCATTAATTATGGTCTATAATCAAGATTTTCATGTAATATGCACTCTGTTGACATAATGCCAGATAAAACAACCTTTTTTGAGTTAATGCAGTTTCTTAGTTTTTAATTAACTTTAATGTGGAGAAGGGAATTATCAATAAAATTGTAAATACTTAGGTTTGGAAATGAACCTTAATTTTCACATTACCACATTGAAACACTATAAGAGAGTTACATGTATAACCTGTTATATCACAGAAGATGCTATAAAATATTTTAACTTGATCATATAAATCACCATCACTAATAAACATTTTCAATATTTCTTAAGCAGTATCTAGATCCATGCGGAATACCTCAAGTTCTTTCGAATTTTAATGCTTGTATATTATGAGAAAAACTGAAAACAGCAGTATGTTGTTCGACTTTGTTTAAATCTCTCTTCAAATGATACCATACCTTACCTTACAATGAATGAAAAAATAGCTTCTGTAGACACTAACTAGTTTGGGGATTATTTGTACAGGAATCTTCTTCAAGCCAGGCAAATATTTTTGTTTCTTTGTTTCAATGTCCTTATATTTTATTGGAATTTCATTTTTGTTATGTATTTCACGTGAGGTTTTGAGTTTTTTTCTCCAAACTTTTAAAGACTCATTTTTAATCCTTAAGAAGTAAAATAGCCAAACTGAAATAATTTTTTAAATTGTGCCAGGAGGATCAGGAAGCCATAGAGAAAACCCTTGGTAGTGGTTAGTTCTCCCTGGGCTCAGTCCTCAGAAGGTAGGGCTGGAAGAGACCTTTTGGGGGTAGCAGATTTCCACCTACTTACTCCAGGCAGCCCAGGTGTCTCTTGTCTTTGGCCTGCTGTCCTTCAAGACAGGCTTTTCAGGAATTGGACTAATCTTTTGTGCCGGTTTGCTTCTCTTAAGAGTGGGGCGGTGTAGGGGACAGGCCTTAGGTTTTGGTTCTGGCATCCACTCATGACTGGTCTCTGTGCCTCAGTTTCCCAACATATGAGATGGGGACAGTGGTTCCTCTCCCGCCTCCCTTACAGGTGAACATGGAATACTGAATGTGCCTGTTCTTTGAAAAGCTAAGTGTCTATTTCTAACATTTAATGTATTAATTTAGTTTACACATAGAAATTTAATACTCTGCATATGTGTTCATTTAGAAATATTTCTAATTTGCCATATTCATTTGGTGAAACCATTTATTCTTTGATATCACTGTTTCTGATGCCTCTATACACTCTAATTCCTCAACTCAGTTTTCCAGAGCATATTGTATTCTCATGCACCATATTTTCATACATCTAGGTTGCTTGGGAGAGATACATCTTTTGAAGCCATCCGTGATGTTGTCACTGAAAACTCTATCCCAGGCCCCAAATACCCATCCACCTTTGAGGATCCTTACACTACAACCACTGACTCTACTGAGGTTTTTCTTTCATAGATCTTTAAAATAATTGTTCACGGCAGTTTAACTTGCATTTGTAAGAACATTGCCCCAGGAAAAATGATTTAATCCATTAAGCAGCTTTGTGTGTGTGCATGAAGCCAATTCCATTGAGTGACTGCTACAAGTGTCTAAAACTAGCACTGACTATGTTTATATCACAGGCAAATGTGCTCCTTCCTCAAATAACCTGTTGTAACCTGTTGTCACAAAATAAAACAACTGAGATGGTGCTGCATAATAAAAATTTTGTAAGGACTCAATTATTAGGTGATTCTTCTTATGAGAAATACATTTAGGAAAAACTGCTTTCTATTATAAGGTGATTCTTCTTATGAGAAATACATTCAGGAAAAGTTGCTTTCTATTCAAGTCTGTATTATATAAGACTAGAATTCCTGCCTCTTTCAGGTCCTCAGATACACTGAAGTCTCCTTCTGACATTTGGACCAAGCTGTCTCAATCCTTGGAGCTCCTGGGCTGCTTCCAAATGCAGTAGAAAACAGTGGCAGGATTTAAGGTCTCTGCCCCGATCCCACCCTGTCCATTCCTCCTTCCATCTGAGGAACTGAGGGACTCCACTGGGCCCTCTATTATTTTCCTGAGGAAGAGTCCTGCCCGATTTCTCTGTGGTCTGTGATGACCAACAGGAGATGTGCTCAGAACCCAGAGGCCCTGGCCAGGCTCCTTACCCAAGGGAACCCCTGCAACGTGTGGGTGTGGCTGCTTGGTGATGGACCAGTAGCATCTCTGAGAGTGATGATGGATGGTGGTCAGCTGCTAGGAGAGCCCTGGCTTGGGTGGTCTGGTCATTCTCTGTGGCGCTCATGGAGAAAAACTAACACTGCGGAAAGAGACAGTGAAACTGAGCTCAGGTCAATGAAAGGAAATGTGGTCAGCGTCAGACTCTCTAAGTATAGCTGCCCTGCCTCGTTCCCTATCACTAAGAAGGTTCATGAACAGTCTAGGCTACAACTCTTGGGGCTCTTGAAGAAGAGATTCAAGCACTGCATGTGGACTTCTATTAAATGACCTTGAGATCCATTCCAGCCAGATGTAACATTTTGTTTAACCATTTCCAGCCTGGCTGAACATTCTGCTATCTAGTGGCAGCCTTCAGCCACAGTGTGATGGAGGCCAAAAGCAGCTTCTCTTTGTACCTTATTTTATGAAGAAATCCTATAACCCTGGATGACCCAAATACCCATCCCACTCGTGCCAGCTCCCAATACCCCCATACTTCCAACCAAGCTTTATGCTGAGCCAATTTTTTCATCTGGGTTTAGACTTCCCACATCCCTAACCCATTCTGGCAAAGTCAAGATTTATCCCTGCTGAGTAACATGACTTCTGGACCGAGCAGCAAACTCATCAGGATAAACTAGACTCCAGAAATTCAATTCATCCCAGCAAACCTTTTTGAAGTCTACTGCACAATTATAAATCTAGGTTTCTGTGCCCATTTTAAAGATGGAAGGCTCAGAGAGATGAAGAGCCAAAGTCTCCCAGCAGTTAGGCAGCGGGACCGCGACTTGATGGCAAGCCCCCTGACTCCCCAGCAGGACTTCTCACTGAGAAAGAAGGTGCCTCCATTAAAGCCAAGGATATTCATGTCTTAACCCCCAAAATCTGTGCTATGCTAGGTTACATGGCAAAGGGGAGTCAAGGTTGCTGAAGGAACAAAGCATGGTAATCAACTGACCCTAAAGAGATGATTCCAGATTACCTAGGTGGGCCCAACATAGTCACAAGGTTCCTTTCCAGCAGAGGAGGGGGCAGAGAGGAGTCAGAGTGAGAGAGAGATTGTGCTGCTGGCTTTCACGATGGTGGAAGGAGCCATGAGCTGAGGAATGCGGGTAGCCTCAAACGCTGGAAAAAGCAGGGTAACAGGTTCTCTCCAGAGTCCAGAAGGGACACAGCCCTGCTGACACCTTGTTTTACCCCAGTGAGACCTATTTTGGACTTCTGACCTTCAGACATGTAAAATAACAAATTTACACTGCTTTAAGCTGCTAAATTTGTGGTAATTTGTTACACAGAAGTAGGAAACTGCAGTCATCCTTCAGTATCCATAGAGGATTGGTTCTGGAACCTCCTGAGGATATCACAATCCCAGATGCTCAATCCTTAATACAAAGTGGAGTACTATTTGCATAGAACCCGCAAACATCCTTCTGTATACTTTAAATCATCTCTAGATTACTATAATACCTGATACAATGCAAATGCTATGTCAGTAGTCATTATACTGAATTGTTTCTTTTTAATTTGTGTCATGTTTTATTGCTGTATTGTTCATTTTTATTTTTCTGAATGTTTTCCATCTGCCATTGGTTTGAACTCTTGGATGCCAACAGTCATCTCTGTGGCTCTCTCCTTTACTCATTCCAGTCTCTGCTCAAAGTCATCTTAACAGAGAGAAGGTGCCAGCAGCACAGGTGAAGTGCTGCCCTGCACCTGCACAGTCTTTCCACCGTTTTCACTGCTGTCCTTCATGGCGCTAACCAGGTCCTGCAGTATCAGGCGTCCCCTCATTTCCTGGCATGTGTTTGTCTTCCCACACTAGAATGCAGCTCTGAGGGGCGGCCTTGAGTCCTTCCTCCCCTCTGTGTCCAAGCCCAGAGCCTGGCCCCGCACAGGGTAATGTGCCCTGAAGAGTGAACACATGAATGTGTTGGTCACCGCCCCATTGTGCAGCGCAGTTCTCCATGTCAGTCATGGGAAACTGAGGCTTGGAGGGGTTACATGACCCTTTCCCCACGCCAGGAAGACAAGGAAGCAGGAGGAGAAAATACACTAACTTTGGACAGCCTCGATCTGGATTCGAACTCCACCTCTGCCCCTTACCAACTGTGCACACACAGGAGGAGGGTTACTAACCCCTTGAAATCAGCTTCTTCCTGCAACACAGACAGATGCCACTCTGCCACCCTCACAGAATGCTAAAGTGGGCCAAACCCTGTAAAATATATAGCCCAGCCCTATCAAGTCCTATTCAAAGGTGACACTGTATTTATCAGGGACCATGAGTGACCTTCTGCTCAAACGGGTATGGCATTGCCATCAAGAAATTAGAACTCTGCTTCTCACCTGTTAAAGTTTAGGGCCTGCCAGATACCCGACCTGCACTTACCTCTCTATTCTTATCACAGTAACTGTGGAGTGGATTTGATTAGTCCTATTTTACAGACCAGACAACTGGGGCTCCAAGAGAAGAAGTAACTTACCTGCCCCACATGCCACAGTCAAGACTGGCAGCAATGGTGGGGCCCAGTACCCTCTTTCCCACCCCCAACACTTGAAGACCTCAAAAGTAGGTTGATGCCATGTCTTTGCTATTGTGAATAGTGTTGCAATGAACATATGTGTGCATGTGTCTTTACAATAGAATGATTAATATTCCTTTGGGGAGGCCAGGTGCGGTGGCTCATGCCTGTAATCCCAGCACTTTGGGAGGCCGAGGTGGGTGGATCACAAGGTCAGGAGATCAAGACCATCCTGGCTAACACGGTGAAACCCCATCTCTACTAAAAATACAAAAAATTAGCCGAGTGTGGTGGCAGGCGCCTGTACCAGCTACTCGGGAGGCTGAGGCAGGAGAATGGCGTGAACCCCAGAGGCAGAGCTTGCAGTGAGCTGATGTCGCGCCACTGCACTCCAGCCTGGGCGACAGAGCGAGACTCCGTCTCCAAAAAAACAAAAAACAAAAAACAAAACAAAACAAAAATATATATATATATATACATATATATATTTTTTTTTTCCTTTGGGTATATACCCAGTAATGAGATTGCTGGGTTGAATGGCATTTCTGTCTTTAGGTCTTTGAGGAATTGCCATACTGCCTTCCACAATGGCTAAACTAACTTAAACTCACACCAGCAGTGTATAAGCATTCCTTTTTCTCTGCAATCTCATCAGCATCTGTCATTTTTTGACTTTTTAATAATAGCCATTCTGGAATCAACCTAAATGCCCATCAATGATAGACTGAATAAAGAAAATGTGGTACATATACACCATGGAATACTATGGAGCCATAAAAAAGAATGAGATCATGTCCTCTTCAGGGACATGGATGGAGCTGGAGGCCTTTATCCTCAGCAAACTAACACAGGAACAGAAAAACAAATACTCCATGTTCTAACTTATAAGTGAGAGCTAAATGATTGAGAACACATGGACACACAGAGGCTAACAGCATACACTGCGGTCTTTCAGAGGGTGGAGGTGGGGAGGAGGGAGAGAATCAGGAAAAATAACTAATGGGTACTAGGCTTAATACCTGCTTGATGAAATAATCTGTACAACAAACCCCCGTGACACAAGTTTACCTACGTAACAAACTTGTGCTTGTACCCCTGAACTTAAAATGAAAGTTTAAAAAAAGAAAGTAAACCAGATTCTTCCTCCATATGTATCTCAGTTTCACCATCTGTGGAGCCCACTCTGAGCTGTCCCAGGAGGCTAAATCCCTTTATGCATTAGGCACCTCTCCTCTGGAGAACTTAGCAAGGGGGTATTTTGACATTTATTTTTGTAAATCCTTGATCAATGTCCATCTCCCCCACCAGGCTACAAACTCCGTGGAGTCGCAGAACCATTTGGTGTGGGTTCCCCACTGGTTTCCCTGGTGCCTAGCACAGAGCCCGGCAACGAGTAAGGGCTAAAATGTATTTTCAGAATGCACCAATGGCTGCAAAGATGGACTCTAAATGCCAATGGCAAACTTCTCAAACTCTAGCTTCCAACTAGGTGGGCCAGATTTTCTCCTAGTTCCCCATACAAGCTACCTGGGGGAGCTGCATGAACTCCTACCCGGGCCTTGGTCTTCAACTGCCCTACGAAGTCAAAGCATTCTCTCTCCCAGAAGAAATATCCAGGGCAGAAAAACCACTCCCACAGTGCTGAACGCATTTCCCTTTGAACATTTTCCTGCTTCTTATTTTATTCATAACCAGGCAACCTGAAGCTTTAACAGGATACATGTTTTTTTCTCTCTTCTAGATTTAGAGAAAAAAATGTTTGAGATATTTTTAACTGAGAACACCCAGCCCCTTCTCCCTATGCAACACCCTCTCCCCGAATCGGTGCTCAGACACCCTATCTCAGCCCCAGAGACAGGCTCCTGAGGCTGAAGCAGCTCAGGCCATAAATCCTCATCTGCGGCTGGTAATCCACATGGAGAGAAATGACAAATGCTCTATTTAGCCCTATTTCCAAGGAAATTAGAATTACAAATTGGAGCTATTGCTAAGGCCCTGCTTGAGCATAACTTTTGGAAATAAAGGTAGGGAGGGGGTCGGGGAGGACTGGCATTTGACTAGCCAATTTCTTTGTCAGGTTAGCTTTTGTAGAAATCCACCCCCACCTATGGGAATCACCCCCCCTCCCCATCCCTTCCACCCCCAGCACTACCAATTAGAGCTGGTGGCCCAGGAGTATTCGCTCTGGCTTTGTTCACCACTAAAGGCACCACCAAACCAGGTAAGCAATCACTTCCAGGGAAAGTACAGAAAATTGCTTCTTTAATTGGGTAGTTTCTAGGGCTAAGAATAATTTAATTGAAAACCAGCATTAATGAGCATCAAAAGGCTTTAAAAAGGGGCCTGGATGGAGATGTCTACGTGTCAGAGACGAGTGAGAGCCACAGTTCTCAAAAGATACATGGAGAAAAGGGCTTTGTTAAAAATCCATCATACCCCACTACCCACACTCCTACCTCACTCCTCCAAACACACCCCTCCCCAGCACAGATACACAAGCCTGATTTGGATGCTTATTTCAAAAAGCTTCATCTCATCTCCAAAACACTGAGAACTACTGGGGAAGATGTTTTTTGGTGCATTTTGTTTCATTTTCCTAATGTTGCAGCCAGTAGTGAAATATAAGGCAAACAGTGTAGATTTCTATGGGGTGGGTTCCAGGAGCCCTGAGTTCAGGTCCCGTTACTGTACCCGCTATGACCCTGGTGAGGTCACCCAGCCCCTCTGACACTCTTTCCCCCACCTATTTGTCTTATTTACTCAACAACTACTTTCACACAGCTAAGAGTCAAGCATTGTTATCAGCACTTTATCAATAATAAGTGATTTAATCCTCTTACCAAGCCCCTTGGATAAGCACAGTTCATTGTCCCCTTTTCTTCTTATCAGAAACCCAAGAGGTACCAAGAGGTTCAGAAACTTGCCCACAGTGACACAGCTGGCAAGTTATGGAGCTGGGATTTGAACCCAGTAGTCTGGTTCCAGGGTCCACCTCTGGCAATACACAGAAAGGATGCTACCACTCCATCAACCCCTATTTCCCAAGAGATGTGAGTGCTCAGAGGACATGGGTGGGGTGCTGAGCCCATTTATCTCCATGTGACTTAGCTCATGCCCCTCTAATCCTTTTGCACCTGTCTCCTGTGTGCTCCCTCCTGCCCTCCTCACCCAGCCACCCAGAACTCAAAGCTCTGTTTCTGCACTTTGAGTTCTGATTCTGTGCCTTCGTGCTACAACTGGGGTCATGTGTCCTGCCCCGTGTGAAGAGTCTACACTGAATATCGTGGAATCAAAGATTTTATTCCAAATAATGAGGCACAAACTCATAATAAAAAGACAGCATGGTGTGGAGGACAGGAGCTGGTGCTTTGCAGCCCAGCAGCTGGGACTGAACTTAGGAAAATCATATAACTTTTCTGTGCCTCCACTTCCTTCTTGTAAAAATAAAGGAATAAATAATCAAGCCCACTTCATAGAGTTATACAAACTGAGCATGTTAAAATAAGCATAGCTCTACAGAAAGCTACGGGGAATGTGGTATGAGACAGATGCACAGTGTGACACAGCTGACCACGGGTCAGTGCTGCTCCACCAACTGATCTGCAGGACAGTAGATTGCAGAGAGCGTGGGAGTTGGTGGCACTGGACTTTGACTGAATCAGGCATGGGACTCTGTCACATCACTCAGCATCTCCAAGCCTGTTCCTTTTATATAAAATAAAGAGAATAATAATTCCTGCTCACTTCACCTGATTATGAGGATTCGACAAAGCAGGGTGCTTTGTAAATTACAAAGGAACCTAGAAATGTTGAGCTTTATTCTTAGAACAAAATTAGTTGGTGAGAAAGTATAAGGAGACTTGGATTTCAGGGTAGTAATATGGGCTAAAGCCTTCAGGGTGTTTCCAGGTAACATGCTCTGCGCCCGATCAATATCACCTTGTAATTCTCACAATTCTATGCCTGTTTTATAGACACAAAAACCTAAGGCTCAGAAAGGCAAAAGGACCAACTGGTGTCATGAGAAGGGGTGGAGTGACATTTGGAGCCAAGTCCCAAATGCTCTTAATTGTGGCATTACATTGTCACATTCCTGTCACTGTCACTTCATGGGGAAGCAAAGAGTTGGCCTTTCAGAAAGGAAGAGGATCAGGCCCCAGATCAGGAGGAGGAGAGGCAGCTGTGAGCAAAGGTGAGGAGGAGGAAAGGCAAGGCAGGTCTCCATGGCCCAGGGCAGCACAGCCACGTGGCTTTCCTGCCTCTCTCCTCCAGACTCTGCGTTCACTGTGGGCAGGGACACATTAGCTTGCATTTATTTCCCCCATGCACCTGGCCCATCCCCAACATAAATATTTTTAAGGGAAATCAAGTGAATGAATGAATGATATTACTCAACTGAGGCACTATTATCAAGTTAAGAAGAAATAAAAAAACGGCTCTAATAAGCAGTAAGGCCATAAAGACATCTTCCCCAATCCTCCAAATGAAATTAATTTTCCCTCCTTTGGGCGCCCTTAGTTCTTCTGTGATTAGCCCCACCCACCCCCCCCAAAAAAACACAAAAAAACATTATTATTAATATCATTTATTGAGCTCTTACTATGTGTCAGGCATTTCCCATACAGAATCCTGTTCAAATCTCACAACTACCCCATTTTACAGATGAGAAAATCAAGACTCAGCAAGGTTACAGAACTGGGCTAGGTCATATGGTTAGTAAACACTTGGTTTCATCTCAAGTGTCTGTTTCTGAGGCCAGAACTCAGCTGTTTCTCTACATCCCTATCTGTCTGCCTATTAAACACTTTATACTTTTCCAAGCAAGAAGTCCATCTTACATGCCCATATGCCCGGGATACCTTGCACAATGCTGGGCACAGAGTAGTGTGCTCCACGGGCATTTGCAGAGCTGAACTGTATTTAATCATCTGTGTCTATTCAAAGGCTGAGGTCTTTATCAGATGGGAGCCCAGAAGGGATAAGCTGGGTTACTGTTTGCCTCTCCAAGCAGAAAAAGAACCAGATGACCTCCTGGTACATGTTTATTGCTAACGGCCCCACAGTGGCTTCCACAACATGCCTCAGCCTGAATCCACCAACCTTAAGCTCCTCTCAAGACAATGCTTTCGTGGTGGCCAACATGATTAGCGCCCAATTAATAACTAATTTTGGAAAGACTGTGCAAAACAGCTTGGCAAACTGCATCACGCCACACATTAGCTTGACCTGAGAGCACCCTGCCTGGAAATGAACAGATCGAAGGGGCTGAAAACATGAGCTTGGGAGACCCAGGCTCTGCTCTCCTTGGCTGCTGGGAATCTGTGTGTCCTTAAGCAAACTCCTTCCTTCCCTGGGTTCAGGTTCTTCGTCCTTTAAGCTGAAAAGCAGAGCTAGACTGGGAAGATCTCTTCCAGGTCCAAAATTCTACAGCTCCGGGATACAATTAAAGCCAAACAAGGCAACCAGGATGAGTCTATGTGTCAGCAAAAATTCCCAGGCAACGCATAATTACTGGCACTTAACCAACTCATAGTTAACTCCAGGTAATTTCCAGAGGATTTATTACAACTCTGAATGCTATTTTGTGAGGGAAGCAATGTATATTTAATATTGACAGTACAGGAGGCAAGTTCCCTTTCTCCAAGCCCATAAATTATCCCAGGCGATGGGAGAACAAAACTACCAAAGGCTTGTTACAAGCAGGCTGCCTCCCAAACAGAAATCAGGCTTAATAGAAAGCAATAAAAAAGATGTAGGAGGGGATGAATTTAAAGCCAGAAGCATGTGAGTGGTGTGTGAGACAGTGTGTATGTGTGTATGTGAATGGCCTCAGAAAATCAAACAATAGAAGTCAGAGAGGAATGCCCAATTCAACTCATTACCATTAGGGTGGCTTCCTGTTCAATCCCACAACAAACATTTCCTGAGCCCCTTCGGGGAACCGAGGGTGAGTCACATCAGACTTGGTCCCCAAATAAGCTATGCATGTGGCTCTTTCCCTCTCCCCTGGGACTTTGAGTCCATCTTAGGATGCTCTGTTTTCATATCCCCAAAATGAGAATCCAAAACCTTACATCATGGTGTGTTCTGCAGGCTTCATAAGGTAATGAATGCAAGAACAAGATTTTTAACAAGTGGTGGTAACACAGCTAGAAATAACCCTAAAGCAGGGCAGAATGGGCAGACAAGGGTCAAGACAAAGGTACCAGAGAAAACCACAGGCAGACAGTAAAAGTTTCTAGGACACAGATATGGAGAAGACACTGCAAGAAGGAAGAAAAGGAAGAAGGTGGGGAAGAGGTGGTGGAAGGGTACCTGTGCGTGGGCCACACAGTGATTGGCTGTGTGTGAGGAAAGAGACTGAAAAAAACAGGAGAAAGAAAAGTAATGGAGATTAAAGAAAAAGAAGGGGCAGAGTAGCGGGTGAGCTGGGTTATGGGAGACAGAGAAGAAGAAAAGAGGACGTAAACCATAAGGGAGACAAGATAAAACAGAAAGTCAATAAAAGTGCCTAAAGTTGATTCATCAAGAGACAGCGCCACGAGCGCATGATTTAGAGATGCAGGAGAACCATCAGGAGTTCTAAGGACAGAAAGAAAGAGACTGCATCTGGGGAAGGGGCTGTGGCTTTTCATTTTCATCCTGCCTTCCTATATGACTTTGGGCTTGAATATATGTATGTATTCCTCTGATAGAAATAAAAATAATTGAAAACATTTTTAAGAGATGGAAACGGAAGTTAACACGGAGTAAGTACTACCTGCTGGGCATCACCCTCAGCAACTTATAAATATCATCTCATATTTGTCATCCCAACCACACTGCAGCGTAACCAAACCCCTTTTTCATTTTCCTTTAACTGCACTTACTTTGTGGGGGCTGTTGTGAGGATTGAAAGAGCACAGGTAAGCAGCTACAAATGTGCCTGGAAAATGCAAATGCTCAATAAACGTTCCTTCCTATTGTCAAAGAATTTGACAAGCACTCCTTCTTTTTCCCGGGAGCTATTCTGCCCCCTGTTTTGTAGCAGTTGTCATGCCATCTTATGATCCTTTCGCCCAAAGACACAGGTGGGGAATAAGGGTTCTGCAGTGGGCACCTGAACCCAGCTAAGTCAGTGGGTCCCTAACTTAGGAAGGCAATTCCTTGCTTCATGGTAAAGCCACACCCCTCACTCAGGCCAGTTCTTGATCTCCTTTGGGGTTCATGAGCAAGCAAGATCCCTGGGACGCCTCAGCTGGTTTAAGATGGGCTTCTGCTACCAGCCTCTGAAAGTGTCAAGGGAGTTCAAAAGCAAACGTCATGTAGGCGTAGGTCTCTCCAGGGGTTTCCCAGAACAAGAAGCTGAGCTCTAAGGGGGAACGAGAAATATGAAAAAAAAAAAAAAAAAGAGGAAGAAGAAGAAAATAAAAGAAAAAGTAAAAAGGAGGAGGAGGAAGGATGCGCTTGCAGTGAATTCTGCGTTTTGATTGTTGCTATTTTATAGCTAAGGAAAAACTAAGCAAAAGCAATCTCTGGTCACAGCTAGCAAACTATTCTTTGCGTTTCTATCTTTCCAACCCACGATCTGTGCCATTTGGATTTCATGGTCTAAAAATACCTCCCAAACTTCCAAGTATGTTGGCATGGGTTGATGGACTCAAATTTTTAATCCATTTGTAAATGTTTTCACACAGCTCTTTTTTCCCCCTCAAATTCTATTTCTTGCTGAATCACTTCCATCATTCAGTTTGGCATTTATTTGAGCAGGAAGGAAATCATCTTGAACACAAATGTCAGCCCCAGCCCTGAAGGCTCCTGAGAGAGAAAAAAGGGCCAACCACAGGTTTGAGACTGGTGAGGTTGCCATGGTACAGCAGGAAGAGCACCGGCTTCGGTGTAGACTATTCTGGCTGCATCTGGCTGTGTGACCCTGAGCAAAATATTGGACCTCTCTAAGCATGTTCTTCAGCTACTATGTGGGGATAATGAAATTCAGTTTAACAGTGTTTGTAGCCATTCAGTGGGTTAGAGCCCCATGTGTACCTCCTAGCACAAGGCAGGAGCTTAATAAATGGCCTCATTGTGAATTTTAGGTGTCATCTTGAAATGTGTCTTGTAAAGACCATGTGTATGCCTGCCTCCCCATCCCTTCTCCAGCCAATGGCAGAGTCACTCTTGCAAAACACAAATCTGATCATGCCACTCCCTACTGTGAAACCCAGTGGTCACAGGATTGGATTACAATGTTCACTGTAGACCACTGCGGTCTACAGTGAACATTGTACAGTGGTCAATTTCCCATCCCCTCTCCACACCAGCCTCTCCAACTGCCTGCCCTCCAGCCTCCCAGCAGGATGCTCCTACTCTGCCTCTCATGGTTCTGATTTCCAGTTCAGGTCCTCCACCTCAGCCACTCCCTTTTCCCACCTCTCTAGACCCCCACAGGAAAACACACCTCTGATGGTATTCCCTCTGGAGCCCTCAGATTCACCCCCCACACCATTGGCCCTGCCTGGGTCATGTGCTCACTCCTGTACCTGTCATCCTTGTCAGGTGAGGCCAGCTGATCCCAAACAATGAAGTGAAGAATAGGAAGGAATTAAGTCCCCAAAGTAAAATCATGGACTGGTTGGTGGGAGAGGTGGGGGCTACATGTGGGAGGCAAGGATCAAGGGTCAAGGCCAGTTTCCATGGATGAGCAAGGGACAGTTAAGAACCACTGAGGCCTTAAAGTTTTACAAACTGAGAAATTAAGGTACAAGATGGGCCCATAGCAAGCCCAAGTTCATGCCAGGCCATCACCCAGGGTCCAGCCCCCAACTCTAGCCCTCTTCCCACTGTGTCCAGAGTTGATGCCTTCCACTGGGTTCGCGGTCTTGCTGACTTTAAGAATGAAGCCGTGGACCTCCGCGGTGAGTGTTACAGCTCTTAAAGGTGGCATGGACCCAAAGAGTGAGCAACAGGAAGATTTATTGTGAAGAGCAAAAGCACAAAGCTTCCACAGCATGCAAGGGGACCCAAGCGGGTTGCCGCTGCTGGCTGGGGTGGCCAGCTTTTATTCCCTTATTTGTCCCACCCATGTCCTGCTGATTGGTCCATTTTACAGAGTGCTGATTGGTCCATTTTACAGAGTGTTGATTGGCCTATTTTGCAAACCTCTAGCTAGCCACAGAGTGCTGATTGGTGCATTTTTCCAGAGCACTGACTGGCACATTTTACAAACCTCTAGCTAGCCACAGAGCACTGATTGGTGCATTTTACAATCCTAACTACAGAGTGCTGATTGGTGCATTTTACAATCCTCTTGTAAGACAGAAAAGTTCTCCAAGTCCCCCACTCCACCCAGGAAGTCCAGCTGGCTTCACCTCTAACCTCCGTATTGCTAACACCTTCCCCCTCCCCCAGGAAAACAGCTTCATTATTAAATCAATTTCGCAATCAGCAGTTCCAGCCACAAGTTCCACAGCAGGATGTGAGGAATGGTTTCTGAAGATGAAGTCGAAGGGCTACAGGGCACTGAGGGGCGGGCATCACACCATCTCCCACAGGCAGGCCCACCAGAGTCAGGCCCAATGCAGGCGAATGCCCTCTGAGCCGAAGACGAAGGAGGAGCTCACGTGCTTGTTCTCCTTCTAGGGCAGCCTCAGCACTCCAGCTTTCCCTCCTTTCCTCATCATCACCATCCTCCCTTCTTTGCCCTTCAATGGATGACTGAGGCAAGAGAAGGGGGTGAGAGAAAAGAAAAGCAGAACTGAAAAAGGGCATCAAAGGATGGGTTGATTGGAAAGCTCTTTCCAGAGAAGGAAACCAGAGGGACCTGGTGAAAGGTAACTGAATCATGGGGGTGGGTTTATCCTGTGCTGTTCTCGTGATAGTGAATAAGCCTCACGAGATGCGACAGTTTTATAAAAGGGAGTTCCCCTGCACATGTTGTCTTGCCTGCTGCCATGTAAAACATGACTTTGCTTCTCCTTTGCCTTCTGCCATGATTGTGAGGCCTCCCCAGCCACGTGGAACTGTGAGTCCATTAAAGCTTTTTCCTTTATAAATTACCCAGTCTCACATATGTCTTTATTAGCAATGTGAGAACAAACTAACACAATTGGGCTCAAGAAGCACCTCGTTTGGGAAGACTTTCTTAATGCACTGCCCACCCTGGGCAGACATTATCCTGTCCCTCCTCTATGCCCCCTGGCCTGGGACACACTGCACATTCTATTTGTGTGACTGTCCCCACAGCTTGCATTTTCCAGAATAGGAAATCAGTAGGTGCTCACTAAATGTTCAATGAATTGGCTAAGGATGCAGATGTACAAAGTGCAGGGAAGAAGATTTAGTCATGCAATAAACAGAAATGTAGGTGCAGGAAGGAAGAAAGGCGTCTATTCACACAGGACTCCAACGCTGGAGCAGCAGAGGATGAGTTTTGCAGAGAGTCACAGCACACATCTATCAATGGATAACTGTTGCAAATATTCAACCACGATATTTTCTCCATTTAACTGATGAGATGAGATCTGATGTCTCCAGGCCTTAAAATAGGGCAGGAGCAGCGGGAAGGTGGGGAGAGAGGACAAGCTTGGATGTTTGGATGTTCGGTCAGCCTGTAGTTTCAAGGGGGCTCAACTGGGACAGGTCAACAGAAAAATGGGACATTTTCAAATGAAGTTCTTTTTTTTGAAGAACTAAACACCCTGGAGTTGGAGGGCACCTTTAAAGTCACTGGGTCCAAACACCCACAGTGGTATGTGGTTTCTCACACCGCAGCCAAGGGTTGGGTTTTTCGTTTGTTACTGTGCTAAAATATACACAACATAAATTTTATCATTTTAACCATTTTTAAGTATGCAATTCAGTGGCATTAACCACATTTACATCGTTGTGCAACCATCACCTCTATCCACCTCCCAAACATTTTCATCCCCCCAAAATGAAACACTGTTTCCATCAAGCAATAGCTCCACCTTCTCTGCTTCCTCCAGCCCCTGGCAACCACCGCCCTACTCTCTGTTTCTATGAATTAAACTCCTCTAGGTGCCTCTTTTAAGTGGAGCCATGCAGTATTTTTCCTTTTGTGTCTGGCTTATTTCACTTAGCCTCATGTCCTCAGGGTTCATCCATGTTGTAGCAAGTATCAGAAATTCTTTCATTTTAAGGCTGAACAGTATTCCATGCACATGCTGTTTTATCACCTCCACTGGCACCTTCCAGCAAAGATGAGACACTACCCGCTTTCCAAGACTGCTGTCCACCTGCAGTCAAGTATGACTGGCACCAAATTCTTGGGTTCAGCTGCTGAGCATCTTGCTATTACTCCTTCCACTGGCCAGGGGAACCACGAAAGAGTCCATTCCTCACCCACAGGACAGGACTAGGGATACCTGAGGGTAAGGCTCACAGTCCTATTCACTCTCTGCCTCCAAGCTGGGCATGCTCCAATCTGTCAAGCATGATAGAGGATTCAGGTCATTTTCGGGCCACCTTGCTCACCCTCCTCCAGACACATTCCAGTGAGTCTGTCTGGGTTATTCAGTCAGTCAACAAACACACACTACAGTCTGGCCCCAAGCTGGGAGCTGGGGACACCACAGTGAACTTGACATGATGTTTGCCTGCCTAGAGCTCTCAGTTTAATGAAGGGAGACAAATCAGTAAATAAACATGTAACCTACAGATTATGATAATTACAGCTCATGACAGGGTGCTTGGAAGGATATAAAAATGAAGACTGACTTAGAGTGAAGGTGGTCAGGGAAGCCCCTCCTGGAACCGAAAGAAGCCACTTCATGGGAGTTAAGGGTGCGGTCTCTCGGGTAGAGCAAAGGCCCCCAGGGGAGGCAGGACCCTGGATGGTCTGGGAAGGGCCATGGTGATCTGGACAGCAGAATGCTGGGGAATGGCTGGTCCACCCAAGGGAAGAGAGGTGGGCAAGGGCTGGATCATCTGGGGCCTGTTGGCCTTGGTGAAGACAGAGGGTACTAGTCTAAGGTCAACAGACAGCCCCTGAAGGGCTTTGAGCCACAGAAGGCATCATCTAGCTCACTCTGGAAAAAGACAACTCTGGCTGCCAGTTGGAGAAGGGATGGGTAAGAGCAGAAGACAGAAGAGAAGTCAGGACATTGCAGGAGATGAGGCCTGAGAGGTTGGGCTGCCTGAAATTATTATGTGGGGCCCCTCAAGGCCAGTGGCACAGACTCTGTGTATCCTCGGCTGTTCTTACAGTAGAGCCTGGGGCCTAATACCGAGGGGCCTGCACTGGCCTAGAGGCTCCTTCTAGGCGGGTGGTGTCCCTGAATGCAGGCTCAGAGGCCAGCTGGCTCCCTCCTCTTCCCCTCCAAACCCTCCAACTCCCTTCCTGTGAGCTGAATCATGATCAGTCAATTCTTATTGATGTGTTTTTTTAATCATCTCTGAGCACTTAACCGACTTAAAACCTGGAGTAGAATCCACACACAACAGACTCCTGCTAAATTATCCTAAATGGCAAGGATGGTTGTGAGGAAACAGCAGTGGGGCTGACCTGGCCCAACTAGAGGATGAAAGCTTCTCCCCAGGCTGCCAAGCAAGCGCCTGCCAGGAGCGTGTCTGTGCAGTCCCCACGGAAGCCAGTGGCATTCAGACTTCCGAGAGCAGCTTCCAATGCCAGTGTTCACATCTGGGGTTTGGTTTGGAACTCAGCTCGGACACTGCAAGGCCAAAGGGATTAGTCAACAGTGCTTGTTAAACACGGACCTCATGCCTAACACCATGCCTGGCACCGTCGATTAAAAGAAGACATTTCATGCGTGGCTCTTGCTTGCAAGAGAACCACGATCTCGTTGGGATGCTCATGGCAGACCCTGCCAAGGCAGAGACTAATGCAAGATGAATCTGAGTGGCAGCTCCACTGGAGCTCAGGGAAAAGGGCCCAGAAAAGGACTGGGAGAGAAAGCATGGGCCTGTCCTCCGGCTCATGTAGGTTCCATGCCAGCTTCACAGCCTAACAGCTGTGTGTCCCTGGGCAAGTCACCCAGCTTCTCTGTTCCTCCACTCTCTCACATCCATAACAGGTCATAGTCATTAAAATTATGTACTGTGTGCCCGGAGTGTTATATTAATAACAGTAGCTTCATTTCTACAAGGTGTGCTCTGTGTCAAGGCTGTACCAAGTGCTTTACATAAATAAACTAATTTTATTCTCCTATATTCTTTTTTATTTTATTCTCCTTTATTCTCTATAAGGAAGGAAATACGAGTACCTCCATTTTACAGATGAAGAAATGGAGAACCAGAAGAATGAAAGAACTGCCCAAAGTAATCCAGCTAGGAAGGGGTCATCTCAGTGCCTGATACTCCCACTGTCCTTTCGCCCCACTGACCACCATGGAGCAGCAGATGAAATGGGCTTGAGGAGCCAGAGAAACTCAGACATAATTAGATGCATTAATATGGTGATGTACACCCATGGTCCTGGAAGTATTACTCATAATAGCCAAAAGGTGGAAATGAAGAAACCCAAGTGTCCCTTCATGAACAAATGACATATACACATACAATGTAATATTATACAGCCACTAAAAGGAAGGAAATTTTGACACATGATGCAATAGGGATGAAGCTTAAGGACATTATGCTAAGCCAGTCACAAAACAACAAATACTCTATGATTCCATTCATAAGAGGTACTTAGAGGTGTTAAAATCACAGAGACAGAGAGTAGAATGTGGTTGCCAGAGGCTGGGCAGAGGGGGAAGTAGGGAGTTACTGTGTAGTGAGTAGAAAGTTTTAGTTTACAAGATGAAAAAAAACATTCTGTGCCACTGAACTATACACATAAAAATAGTTAAAATGGTAAATTTTTTTTGAGACAGAGTCTCACTCTGTTGCCCAGGCTGGAATACAGTGGTGTGACTGCAACCTCCACCCCTCGGGTTCAAGTGATTCTCCTGCCTCAGCCTCCCGAGTAGATGGGATTACAGGTGTGTGCCACCACGTCTGTCTAATATTTGTATACTTAGTAGAGACGGGGTTTCACCATGTTGGCCAGGCTAGTCTCAAATTCCTGACCTCACATGACTCTCCTATCTCAGCCTCCCAAAGTGCTGGGATTACAGGCATAAGCCACTGAACCTGGCCATTAAAATGGTAAAGTTTATGTTATACATATATTTTACTATATTAAAAAACATTGATATGGACATAAGAGGCGTTGGTCCAAGTAATACTTGGGTGCCCCAGTATTACTTCCTGTACCTCCATTTAGATGTATTTGTTTCTTCAGTTGGCATTTTTTGAGCTTGGTACCTACTCTATTTACAGCTAGAATCCCAGAGGCCTGGATTCATCACCACTGTCCTCGTCATTGCTGTCCTAGCAGATACTTACACTCTCGTTTGTGCCCAGCACTTGTCCACGTGTTCCATCTGCACTAACTAACTCATGTGATCCTCACCGGCACCCTTAGAGGTGGATACTTTTTTTTTTTTGAGACAGTCTCGCTCTGTCGCCCAGGCTGGAGTGCAGTGGCGTGATCTCAGATCACTGCAAGCTCCGCCTCCCGGGTTCACGCCATTCTCCTGCCTCAGCCTCCCAAGTAGCTGGGACTACAGGCACCCACTACCAAGCCTGGCTAATTTTTCTTTGTATTTTTAGTAGAAACAGGGTTTCACCGTGTTAGCCAGGATGGTCTCGATCTCCTGACCTCATCATCCGCCCGCCTCGGCCTCCCAAAGTGCTGGGATTACAGGCATGAGCCACCACGCCCAGCCAGTGGATACTATTAATATTCTCATTTTATAGATGAGGAAACTGAGATCCAGAGAAGTGAAGTCCCTTGCCTGAGGTCACACCGTTGAGATTCAAACTCCCCATAGTCTGGCTAAAAACTCTCAGCTCCAAAAAGCCTCTGTCACCTGAAACACAAGCCACATTTTCATCCACATTCTCTCTGCTCACCCCCAATCCAACCAGTGGCCAGGCTTCTGTAGCAACAAGTTGTGCAGCCCGGGGAGGGGTCTGAGTCACCGCAATATTCCTGGAACAAGCCCACTGCTTCTGCTATTTCCAAAGTCAGCATTTCCCACCGCTATTTTTTTTTCCAGATGAAAGCAACAAGGTCCCCAGCTTAATATGTTTCATACAGTGACACTAATTAATGTTCCAAACACCAGGACTCGGGGATTGAGGGTGTGTGTGTGTGTGTGTGTGTGTGTGTGTGTCTGTGTGTGTGCAGTTTGTGTTTAGGTAATTTATTTTCCCCCACTTTTGAAATTATGTATGTGGGTATTTTACCTGAGCCAAACTGTTTATAATTCAAAAAGCAATGTTAGCTTTCTATTTTTTTTTTTTGAGACGGAGTCTCGCTCTGTCGCCCAGGCTGCATGTAGTGCAGTGGTGCGATCTCGGCAGCTCACTGCAAAACTCCACCTGCTGGGTTCACGCCATTCTCCTGCCTCAGCCCCCCAAGTAGCTGGGACTACAGGCACCCGCCACAATGCCCCGCTAATTTTTTTGTATTTTTAGTAGAGACGGGGTTTCATCACGTTGTTCAAGCTGGTCTCGAACTCCTGACCTCAGTGATCCACCCGCCTCAGCCTCCCAAAGTGCTGGGATTATAGGCATGAGCCACTGCGCCCGGCTAGCTTTCTTAAAGTCATAAAAAACTACTGTGAACTGCACACTAACCCCACAAGTGCAATCCATTCTGCAGCCTCCTACATATGTATTTTTGCTTCAACCAACAGTTTGAATGCTGGAAATCGGAAGCCAGAGGCCTTAGGCAGTCATGGCCTTTAGAACAGGAAGTTTTACAGATCACAGAAGGGAGTGGTCCTCAAACAAGGGTGCCAACACCCCAATCAGACCCTTTGGAAAGAGTACACCTGATTTATCACAATAGGGGAACTCTAACAGTGCTGTGGGCAGGAGCCCAGGATGCTGAACATCCGCAGAGTGTGTGACATTCCTGCCCCATGAGGAACGTCCCATCCATAATAGCTTCTCCACTGAGAAATCCTAAAATGTGTCCATATAGTTTTTCAGGGAAGGAAGATACAGAGACACCGAGGTTTCTTGCCTAAGGTAACACAGTAATTCCTCGGTTAAGAAAGGTCACACCCCTCCAGCTTCATCTCTTGTTTCATCCTCTCACCACTCAGCTACCCCACCCCTCCCACTTCCATATAAAGGGTCCCTGGATGCAGCCACTGGGAAATGATCACACTTTAGTGACCTGCTGCATTTTCTCAACTCCAAGCCTTTGTCAGCGACTCCCTTCTGCCTTCACCCCTAACCCAGACTCTGACACCATTCCACCCTTCCATGCCTGGATCAAAGGCTGCCTCCTCCAGAAAGCCAGCCAGAGCCCTATCCCAGAACCCCTCCCAGCAGTCCATCTGTATTTTGACTTTCAGCCTGTGTATCAATCTGCCTTTGTACTAGAGTTGTTTATTAGCATTACCCTTACCATCAACAGTACTATGCCAGCTGCTTAACAACCATTCTGCTATCCTATGGTCACAGTGGGCTGGTGGGGCAAGACATATTATCCTATTTTACCAATGAAGAATTTGAGGCTTAGGAAGGTCAGCAACTTTCTGGAGGTGGCACAGGTGGCAAAACAGGGATTTGCTCCCACATCTGACCGCAGAGCCCACACTGTTGTGATAAGGCCACCCTGCCACCCTCCGTGGTCATGAGCATGTCCACCTCCTGTCCAGATGATGAGGTCTTTGAAGGTAGAAGCCCTGCCACTTCTATCCACATCCTCCTTATGGCAAACCCTCCATAAATCATGTCAGAGTCCAGGCATCCTGACTCCCGGTCCAGGACTTGCCACCTGGTCTAGGTCCTTTTCATCCTATAAGCCACCCTTGGCCCAACATGACCTCCATCAAGGTACATGGTGAGTCAGGAGTAGGGCCACACAGTGAGAAGTTCCCTAAGGTTCCTACCTCCCAACAACCAACAACAATTCACTACAGTAGCTTCAGTTAGACAAAATAAATACCTTCCCATCATATCTTTCTGGCTCAGCAGGCTGCTTTAGCACTGCAGTGGGCCAGGCCCATGAAGGCATCCAAGCTTCCAGAACCGCAGGACTTCTACATGTGCCATGCCTACATGCACAAAACCCACCAATCAACTTTTTAAAATAGACTTTATTTTTTAGAATAGTTTTCTTTTTTTTCTTTTTGAGACAGAGTCTCACTCTGACGCCCAGGCTGGAGTGCAGTGGCGCAATCATGGCTCATGGCAACCTCCGCCTCCCGGGTTCAAGTGATTCTCCTGCCTCAGCCTCCCAAGTAGCTTGGACTACAGACATGCACCAAAACAACCAGCTAATTTCTGTATTTTTAGTGGAGACAGGGTTTCACCATGTTGGCCAAGCTGGTCTCGAACTCCTGATCTCAAGTGATCCTCCCGCTTTAGCATCCCAAAGTGCTGGGATTACAGGCATGAGCCACTGCGCCTGGCCATGAATAGTTTTCAATTTAGAGAAATACCGATACTATAGTACAGAATTTGCATATAACCTGCAGCCAGTTTCCCCTATTATTAACATCTTACATTAGTATAGATACATTTGTTACAACTAATAAATCAATCCTAATGCATTTTTATTAACTAAAGTCCACACTTTATTCAGATTCCCTTAGTTTTTACTTAATACCCTCTTTTCTCCCAGGATCCCATCTAGGATCCCATATTTCATTCAGTTTCACATTTCCGTAGGCGTCTCTTGGCTGTGATAGTTTCTCTGTCTTTCCTTGTTTCAGATGACCTTGATAGTTTTGAAGAGTACTGGTCAGGTATTTTGTGGAATGTTCCTTGATTGCAATTCGTATGATTTTTCACCCATGATTAAACTGGGGTTATGGGATTTGTGTGGGGAAGACCACGGCAAAATGCCATTTTCATGACATCATGTCAAGGGTACATACTATCAACATGGTTAATCATGGTTGATGTTAACCTGGGTCACCTGGTGTCTTAGTCCATTTAGTGTGCTATAAAGGAATACCTAAGGCTGGGTAATTTATAAAGACAAGAGATTTATTTGGCTCATGGTTCTGCAGGCATGGTGTCAGCATCTGCATCCAGCGAGGACCTCCAGTTGCTTCCACTCATGGCAGAAAGGGAAGGGGAGCTGGTATGTGCAGAGATGACAGGATAAGAGAGGAAGCAAGGCAGAGGAAAGGTGTCAGGCTCTTTTTAACAACCAGCTCTCATGGGAACTAATAAGAATGAGAACTCACTTATGCCCCAGCACACAGGGAGGGGATTAATTATACATGAGGGATCTAACCCCATGACCCAAACACTTCCTATTAGGCCCCTACTTTCAACACTGGGCATCAAATTTCAACATGTAGTTTGAGGGTACAAATATCCAAACTATACCACCTGGCTTGAGGTCACATTTTACAGGTTCCTCCATTATAAAGTTTTCTTTTTCTTTTTTTTTTTTTTTTTAACTCCTTTTCCATACCCTTTGGAAGGAAGTCACTTATGCAGCCCTCACTAGGCTCCCTCTCCTTGAGGGTAGAATATCTACATAAATTACTTGGAATTCTTCTTACAGGAGATTTCTCTCTTCTTCTCATATTTATTCACTCATTTATTTGTTACATATCAGTATGGGCTTGTGGATATTTATTTTATACTTTTGTTATACTCCAGTACTACTTTATTTTGTGTCTCAAATTGTCCCACATCGGCCAGGGGGTGCTTTTTCAGTTGCCTTCTGTGCCCCTTTGACATACTCCCATCAATATGGGATTTTTTAAAACACCTTTTTACTTTCTGGCACTATAAGATGCCCTTGGCTCACCTTGTATATATTTCCTGCCCCATCCTAGAATCAGCCATTTATTCAGGGATCCCTGTATCCTTTTTGTGCAGAATGGTTTCAGAAACCAAGATCTGGATGCCAGGTGTGCTCACTGCAACCAGGATTTGACTTTCTAGGCTCAATGAGCTGACAGCGCAAGGATATATTATGTGTGTATATAGCCCATGCATACACACATATTTATAAATATTTCTATTCATAACCATCTGTGTATTAAGTTAAACATGGGTTTACATGCATATTTCCAACTGAAATCCATACTACATGGATATTCTAGACTCCATTTACTTTTCTGTAAACTCTCACTTCAGTGGTGAGAAACCTAGCTCCCACCACTGCCATATTTTGCTTAACCGTTAAATTCCAGTACACAAGTATAACAGTATGAGAATCATTGACCCATACCCCATGGGAAACAACAGCACTTATGTACTATGCCTTTTGTTTTTAGTCTTAGAAACTCCACTCATTGCCAAAGTTGCTTAGGTCAGCACCTTCTCCCTCCATCACCTTCAATGAGGTTGTTTCATTTAATTGTAATATAGCTAGATTCTCTCGTCACCATCTGCATCCCTTCCTGGGATTCTGTGACCTCCTACATAATTTTTTAAATTTACAAACACAAGGCTCACTTTTTGTGCCATGAAGTTCTGTCGGTTTTGACAAATGCACTAAGTCATGTATTCACCATTATGGCATCACACAGAATAATTTCACCACCCTAAAATATCACCTGCACTTCATCTATTCCACCCTCCTTCCCTATCTTCTAGCCCCTGACAACTACTGATCTTTTTCCTGTCTCTAAAGTTTTGCTTTCTCTACAATGTCATATAATTGAAATCATACAGTATGTAGTCTTTTCACTTAGCACTGTAGCTTTTGTCATTTAGCAATATGCATTTAAGAGTCATTCATGTATTTCATGACTTAATATCTCACTTCTTTTTACCACCAAATACAATACTTTATTGTATGGATGTACAATGGTTTGTTTATCCATTCATCTTGGTTGCATTGTTCTTGGCAATTATGAATAAAGCTATTAGAAACATTTGCATGAAGGTTTTTGTGTGGATATAAGATTTCAAATGAGTTGGGTAAATAAGAGCACAACTGCTGGACACTATTGGCAACACTGTATTTAGGTTTGTAAGCAGTGGTTCACACCTGTAATCCCAGCACTTTGGGAGGCCAAGGCAGGCAGATCACATGAGGTCAGGAGTTCAAGACCGGCCTGGCCAACATGGTGAAACCCCATCTCCACTAAAAAATACAAAAATTAGCCGGGCGTGGTGGTGGGCACCTGTAATCCTAGCTACTCAGGAGGCTGAGGCAGGAGAATTGCTTGAACCCAGGAGGTGGAGGTTGCAGTGAGCTAAGATTGTGCCATTGCACTCCAGCCTGGGCCACAAGAGCAAGACTCCGTTTCAAAAAAAAGAAAAGAGAAGAAACTACCCACTGCCTTCCAGGGTGCTTGTACCATTTTTCCTTTCCCATCAGCAATGAATCACAGTTCCTGTTGCCCTACATCCTTGTCAACATTTGACATTGTCCTTGCTTTGGATTTTAGCCACCCCCATTCAAATAGGTGTGTAGTGATATCTCATTGTTGTTTTAATTTACAATTCCCTAACGAAATTATATTCAGCATCATTTCATCTGCTTATCTGCCATCTATATATCTGCTTTAATGAGATGTCTGTCCAAATATTTTGTCTATTTTTAATTGAATTGTTTTCCTTATTGTTGAATTTTGAGAGTTCTTTGTAGGTTTGCTACAAGGTCTTTATCAGATAGGTGTGTGGCAAATATTTCTCCCAGTCGGTGGCTTGTCTTTTCATTATCTTAACCATGTCTTTTACCCATTAAACTTTCACAACTACTCTTTTGCAGATGAGAAAAATCGAGGATCAAAATGATAGCTTTTTATAGCACCATTTTAGACTTGACTAACACTAGGGTGTAAACTATAAAAATCAATGAATTATTACAGGACCTTGTAAATATACTAAAACCACTGAATTGTACATTTATTTATTTATTTATTTATTTATTTATTTATTTATTTAATTTTATTTTATTTTTTGAGACAGAGTCTTGCTTTGTTGCCCAGGCTGGAGTGCAGTGGCGCTATCTCGGCTCACTGCAATCTCTGCCTCCTGGGTTCAGCTGATTCTCATGCCTCAGCCACTCGAGTAGCTGGGATTACAGGTGCCCACCACCACGCCAGGCTAATTTTTGTATTTTCAGTAGAGAGGGTTTCACCATGTTGGCCGGGCTGGTCTTGAGCTCTCGACCTCAAGTGATCTACCCACCTTGGCCTCCAAAAGTGCTGAAATTACAGGCGTGAGCCACTGCACCCAGCCGTGAATTGTACACTTTCAAATGGTAGGTTTTTATGATGTATGAATTATATTTCAATTTTTTACAAATGACAAGAAAATCAACAGTCAGTGAGTGGCAGTGCTGGAATACGAACTTTTGACCGCATCACAGCTGCTGCATTCAGAATATCTATAGCCAATCCCAGCCCTGCCCCTGAAAAACTCTGAGAAAGTCAGATACTTTTTCTGAGGCTCTTTGTCCCCATTGATAAAACAGGGGCCAATTATACATATCTGGCAGTGTTATCACAAGGATCAAATGCAACAATGTTTTTAATCATTAACCTGATACCCTGGACACAGGTCAATAAGGAATAGAAAGAATGATTACCACTGTTATTACTACTGTTGGTATCCCAAAATGGAAGAGTATTCTCCCTCTCCCCATCTACCATTTTCCCTTTCCCTCCTTCCCTCTTTCTGTCTCTTTTGCTACACACACACACACACACACACGTATACACATACAGTATATGCCTCACTCAAGACACACATACACACACAATGTTAGCATTCAGGGAAGACACAAAACATAACAACCTTTAGTTTTTATCAGATTTTTACTTCATAAATAGCCCTGTTTTGGAAGACGACAATTTGGCCCAAAATGTGTTCACATCTATGAAACAGCCCAGATTAATTTAGTGGGATTAAAAAGACTAGTCTGTCTGGCTTCAATTGGCAACTTCATTTACAAAATTTATTGAGCTCTTTTGTGACAGAAAAATTAAATCAAGTAACAAGAAGTATTTGGAATAAGAAGTGTAGTTCAAGAGCACAAGAGGAGAGGAAAAACCTAGAGGAAGAAAGAACCGAGGCATAAAGTCTACAAGGCTGTCACTCTAGTTGAGCCACAAATGGTATTCACAGCCCTGACAGCCAAAGCAAACAAAACAGAAGCATCCTGCAGAATTCATTTTCTACAAGATGAAAACATAATTTACTCAGGAAAGAAATCCGCTAGTTTCTCACTCAAGTGAACCGAAAACTCTCTAGATCTCTTTTTCTCTACTCTTCAAGTAAGCAGAGTGTGTGGTTGGGTTTAGACGTCTAATATGATTGCAAAAACTCAGTCCTGGCCTGCCTGGAGGTCGTGTGGTCTAGGCGAGTGTTTTTCATGGCATACCTGCTTCCTCAGGTGACATGGGCCAGGCAGCAAATCTTTTCTTCTACACTTCTTTTTTATTTTCAATGCAATTTCCTCCCTTTTATCAAAATGGCACATCAGAACTCACACTTTATCATGCTCTAGGGCATAACCTTAGGGTAGGAATTATGATACCATATTGACTTCAGCATTACTTTTATTCAGCGACATCATTTTTTCTTTTTTTCTTTGAGATGGAGTTTTCCTCTGACGCCCAGGCCGGAGTGCAATGGCACAGTCTCGGCTCACCGCAACCTCCGCCTCCCAGGTTCAAGCGATTCATGCCTGTCATTCCAGCACTTTGGGAGGCTGAGGCGGGTGGAACACCTGAGGTCAGGAGTTCAAGACTAGCCTGGCCAACATGGTGAAACCCTGTTTCTACTAAAAATACAAAAATTAGCCGGGTGTGGTGGCGGGTGCCTGTAATCCCAGCTACTTAGGAGGCTGAGGCAGGAGAATCGCTTGACATCATTTTTATATTAGCAGAATTGGAAAAGAATAAGGATAGAATGGCCATTTATCTGACACCTACTATAAGCCCATAAGACTGTATCACAGCCACTTCATTTAATCCTTACCATGTGCACAGACATGTTCATGTTACAGACGAGCAAACAGGTCTAGGCTGGTTAAGTGGTTTACTCAAGGTTACTGGTTAAACAATGATACAGCCAGACTTCAAAGCCAGTACTTATATCCATGTCTGCTTATCAGTGAAGCCACACACTCCTTGGAGGCTGGCATTGTGTCCATTGGTGCAAAAAGACTTTGTATCCAGAGTGTCATGTGTTGTATCAGGCTCTGGAATGCAGAGAATGGATGCTTGCATGTATGGAATATGCCACTATAAAGCAAGTCTTCATTCGCTTTACAAAGCTCAAGGTTCACCCAGCTCAGGTTTTATGATTCCACTTTCCTTTTGTATCACTTTCAGCAACTTTCCTTCAGTGTGATAAAAAGTCGGACCTTGGATTCTTCATGGTCAAGGCTGTACATTAGAAAACGAAGGAGGAAGTGGTCTCCATCCCGTACACACAATGAAATCTACCGATGGAAATCTTCCCTGATTCATTTAAACAGTGTTGACAACTTTACAACTATCCCCAAGTGGACTCAGTATCTGCATATATTAGAGTGAGTGTCACATCATTATGCAATTATTTATTCACCTATTTGACCATCAGTCCCTCAAGAGCAGAAACTGATTTATTCACCCCTCTTTCTCCTATTCCTAGCCCAAGGTCTGGCATCTGCTAGGCCTGAAATCAATAGCCTCTGAGTGATCAGTCAGCATGTCTTGAGTTTGATCAGTGTATGTATACAAAACCTAAAGGATTACATTTTTTCCAAGAAATGTTTTCCCAGCCAAACAAGATATGTTCAAGTCATGGCACAAAAAGAGGAATTTAAAAAAGAAATCTCAACATTTCCTTTCGTGTTCCAGAACCGTGAAGGGGAATGTTAATGACTTCCCCAGGAAACCAGAACTCCAGCATAGGGCGGAAGTCACAGCACCTCGTTTACAACCAAGATCCTGCCATTTTCTCCACAAAAGATGTGTTTGTAAGAGCAATTAGAATATCTAATTTAATCTTGTTTTGAAAATGCTAATGTTTCTCACATTATAAATTAGTAAGATTCTTCATTCTTTGAAAGTATTACAAAAGCCACTCAGAATTATGTCAGCAGGATTGAAGTTGTCCGTGCTTATTTAAAATAACTCTCTTGGGAGTTCTAGATCAGCTTGGGCAACATACTGAGACCCTGTTTCTATGAAAAATAATTTTAAAAAAATAGCGGGCATAGGCTGGGTATGGCGGCTCATGCCTGTAATCCCAGCACACTTTGGAAGGCAGAGGCGTGAGGATCCTAAGGTCAGGAGATTGAGACCATCCTGGCTAACACGGTGAAACTCCGTCTCTACTGAAAATACAAAAAAAAGAAAAAAAAAATTAGCCAGGTGTAGCGGCGGGTGCCTGTAGTCCCAGCAACTTGGGAGGCTGAGGCAGGAGAATCGTGTGAACCCAGGAGGCAGAGCTTGCAGTGAGCTGAGATCACGCCACTGCACTCCAGCCTGGGCGATAGAGTGAAACTCCATCTCAAAAACAAACAAACAAACAAAAAATAATGGGCATAGTGGCACATGCCTGTGGTCTCAGCTACTTGGGAGGCTGAGGTGGGAGAACTGCTTTGAGCCCAGGAGGTCGAGGCTGTGGTGGGCCATGATTGCGCCACTGGACTCCAGCCTGGGAGACAGAGGGAGACCCTGTCTAAAAAATAAATAAATACATGAAATAAAACAAACAAATGACATAAGTAAATAAAAGGAAAGAACTTACCTGTTTTATTTGGTGAGAATTGCAAATATGTGACCATACCATAATATTAACAAGGAGAAAGCTCCTTTCCCCAAAGGATAATGCAGGCAGTGACCAGGTTTTGAGGTGCTTCTGAGAACACTATAATTCTAGCACACAGTAAGAGCTTAGAAAGTTCAGCTATCATTAGATACCAGGCATTGAATTTACATATTTACAAATCCTTTTAATTCATTTTTTTCCTGAATGACAACCCTAACTGAAAAATTAATGAAGGGGAAAAAACACTAGAGAATCATCACAACCTTTAGGCTTCAAGACTTCCTTTACTTAAGAATCACCGAGAAAACAGAGCCACATATTGTGAGCTTTAAGTCACAGTATTTTCTTTACTTATGAACCAGAGGACAACTACCAGTTGTCATTGGCACCCTTCCCATACCTCCTCAGGACTCACTCCCAGCCCCTGCCAAAAGTAGCCTAAATGTGGCATGTTTGTCTAAGAAATTTCTCTGCCCCCAGAAGCAACCCTTAGATAGTCATGGCTGGAGTTCAAGGACCATTCCTGGCTGTTCTAGATCGCATTCCAGGGTCCCTAGGAAGACTAAGCCTCAATTGCCCTCATGGTAACCTGCTTAATGACACATCCTTATAATCTACTTCTTTCCTGTCTTATTTCACTTACTTTCCCCGATTTTACTAAATTCTCCAATTTTTCTTGGAATCACCTCCTAAATCATGCATTCTCAGTAGGGATGCTATTGCATTCCAGGGGGCAAAATTGGTTCTGGGAGGATAGAGTGAAAAAATCTTACTCTTTTTATACTTTATATAGCAAGCCCATATAAACACACAGTTTACAAAGACATACACAGTGTATCAGTAGTATTAACATTTCATGGGTGGGGGCCATTGGGGAAAAAAGTCTCTAAAGACTCCTCAAAGGGGAGATAATGAAAACAAGATAGAGCAACTGTGTGATGAATAAACCACGTGCCCTGAGCTCCCTGCCTCAGTGTCGGCTTCTGGTGAAACACAAACCAAGACAGAATGCCAGCACTCATCCCCACACTCTGTTGGCCACAGTCCAGTCCTCCGTTGCTTCACTTAACCCTTTAAATGACCCGGAAGGCAGGGAAAATTAGGTCCACATTTCAGATGAGCAAACTGAGGCCACTAGAAGTAAAATGAGTTACAGAGACTAGAGAGCAAATCAGCAGAAGACTCAAGGTGAGAGCTTGGGTTTCCTGGTGGCTGGGCGGGTGTTCCCTGGGCTCTCAGCCACAGCTTAGAACTATCTAGAGTGCCTAGCCCATGGCACAGAGAAATAACACTACAAATAAATGTAAGTGGCTGTTAATAATAAAAATATATCAGGTCTCCATGAATGGAACAAACAATGGCGCTACCCCACAGGTGACTTTATAAACCAGCCAGTGGATAAAAACATTAGTTGTCATTAACATGGAGGTTTTGAATGCCCCAACTCAAGGCTGAGCTCAGTGGAGTCCAGAGACTATTTTATAGGACTCTTGGTAGAGAACTAGATGGGAGGCACGGGAAGGACAGAAAAAGGGGGATCTTAGCTCTGGGATGTCAGCAGAAAGAGAAGCCTTCCTTGGCAAGAGTCCATGTAGGGATGCCCTCAGCCCGACCTGCGTTTACTCCTCCTACTGTTCATTTATAAACAAACACCTCACCTCACGTGGATCAATAAGAAAATGTGGCACTGAGTGGTAACTCATTTTGCCCTTGAAAGAAAACATTCTGAACAAATATCCCTAGCTTTTCTGAGATAAAGTGAAAGACCCCATCAAGCAAAACTACACTTCGGACAGGATTGGACTTAGATCCTAAGGCAGCTGTGAATCCAGAGGAAACAAGACTCTTCTGATGGCACACTGCTGTTGGAGGCACGTGGGGAGGCCAGTGTGGCTGAATGGATGCCAGCCTTGCATGAAGACCTGGTTTGGGTCCTCCCCTTAGCAGCACCACCTTAGGCAAGTTTCAAACGGCCCTGGGCCTCCGTTACCTCTTCTCAAAGTTCCCTTCCAGCTCCAACAGCCTCTGATTTTTCTAAGCTGTCAAGTGCCTCTCTCTGTGCAGGGACCATAAATCCCATAAATTGCTGCAAAGTAACTGCTGATTAGTGTGATTGGACTTGCTGATTATTAAGTACTGCTGGTTTCATTTTTCAGACTGGCATTACCAGGGCTTCAGAGAAGCATCCATAGCTGATACCTGAGACAGCTAATATGGAGTGAGACGAAGCGGAAGCTGGGATTGGAGGGACAGGCAGAAGGAGAGAGATGAATAGTCTGATTGGGCTAAGTGATTTTCCATTAGGACACATGGCCTGGGCTAGATGAGTATATTCTCCTAGCCCAGGACTTTCAAGTCTTGTTGGATAAGATTTCACTCCATCTCTCCAAGGAGACACCATCAAGGTAGAAATAAACTTAAACTGCTGTAACGAGTTTACAAAGAACCTAAGGGGTCAAAGACAAAGAAGTTCTATGCATATTCTGCCTGCCTGCCTTTGGGTAGGACACCAGCTTAGGAGAACCAGGTTTGGTGATTTGCAAGCAGGCACCTGCTGTAGCTGTTTAAGCAGGTTACCCTGACATTGAACAGATGGTGGTGTTGCCCAAGAGGTGAAATTATAAACTGTGAAATGATGTAAAAGCATTAGTTATTACTAATATGCTGGTTTTAAAGGGCTCAACCCAACTGTTACACTCTTGCAGAGTGCAGATAATTTTACATGACTCTTAAAAAGGAGCGCATGGAGAGGAGAGGAGGTTCCCAGCCCTGAGGTCTGAATTCAGTATAGAGAGAAGCTCACCTCAGGGGGAAGCCAGCCACAGCCCACGTATGGGATACCCCATGAGCCAGCTGCTTAAGTTCTCACTCTTACTTAGTCATACACTACATGCAGGAAGCAGTTTTGCTCTTGAGCTGTAACCCAATTTGTTCCCTAGAGAAAACACTTCAAACAACTCTTCTATCACTTCTGTGGCAGAATGAAAAGTCCCATCCAACAAGGCTACAATGTGGATGGGATTTGATGTGCATCCTGTGACATCTGCAAAATCAGAGGGGGCCTCAAAACTTCACATTGACTTCAATTTTCTTATCTCCAAACCTATGACTCTCTTTGTCTTTCCAAAGGGTGATCACCTTGGGGAAGCTAACATCCCTATAGACACAGGTGCTGAGGTATACAGTTAATAGATGCCCAATAAAAGTAAGCAGTGATGATCAGGTGATGCAACATAAACAGAAATGTGGCAAATCTGCATGAGCAGATGCTTGAACCCAATATAGACAAGGTACTAATTGTGGGGCCCACCTGATCCTTCTACAGCTTTAGGAAAATACTACCTCAAGATGCTGCCACTCACACTCTCACACATTGTGACTCTTACACCAATTATATGCAGCAGGTATTGCAATGCCCATTTTGCAGACTGTATGGTAAGTGAAGTGTCCAAATCACATAGTTAATGCTGCTCTACTGAAAGCTCACCCAATGTACTCTGACAAACCCAGAGCTGTCTTGGGCTACCCAAAACCAGAATGACAGGGCAATGCATCCATAAACGGTTTTTATTCAGTCCACATTTGAAGATCTTTTCCTTGCTTCCCTTGACACTGTCCCACTTGTTAAAAGATGAAACAAATCTTGTTTGCATTCTGTGAAGACCTCCAGACCCAGACCAAAGAGAAAAAAGGAGCAGGGACCCTGATCGGTAGAAAAATACCATCCATAGGATCACGCTTGATTTATGAAACTTTTAAACATTTATGAAATTTTAAGAAATGAATACAAACTTGAAAGCAGGAGCTTCCAAATAATGCAAGAATAATTTAGCATTAAATTGAGGAAAATTTGCATTCTGCTCTCCAAGCAGGAGAGGGATACCAGGCATCACTTGGACAAACAGTAGTACCTTCGTCTCATCCCTGGCTGCTTAAACCTCCCTTGAAGAAGTCTCCATTGATACAACACAGGAAGGTCAGTGATGTTTCCTTTTCCTGCTCTCCTGAGGTTCCTCATTTGCGTTCTACTACTGCATTTGCTAGACTCTTTAAATTTAGTCATTTCCAGTCTCTCTCTCCATACAGAAAGAACTATGGCTCATCTCCCTCAACAGCCTGGCACAAGGTTTGGCAACAGGGTCTATATGCAGAATCCATGAATCTAAGAAAACCCATTCAGCTCAGCCAACAGTTCTCAGCCTGGCTTCATGTTGGAATCACCTAAGAGCAGTGCCTGTCATCTGGACTCACGTGTATGCTTTGTGTGTTTGTGTGTGTTGAGTCTTCTTCTTTTTAAACTATTTGTAACTTTTTATTTCTAAAAGATGTTTTTAAGTTAAAGGAATAATATAACATACATATATATTCTCTTTACCTGGTTTCACCAATTGTTAACATGTTTGCGACATTTTCTTTTTCTCTTTCTCATTCTGGGTGTGTGTATTGTGCGTGTGCATACACACATGCACTCATATTGTCTGTATGTGTGCTGAACCATTTGAAAGTAAGTTGCAAACATCATGACTTGTCACCAGGAACTATTGCACCATGCATCTCTTCAAAATATAGAACATCCACTTACATAACCACAATGAAATGATCAGACTCAATAAATGAAATTTTGATACAATAATGTTATCTACTGTGGAGGCCATGTTCAACTTTTCTTAATTATCCTTATATAATATCCCCTGTTATTTATTTTTTTCAACTGGAACCAATCAAGAATCAAGCACTGCATTTGGCTGTTATGTCTCTTTAGCCTCCATTAACTGAAACAGTTCCCCTCATCTTCTTTTGTTTATTTGTTTGTTTGTCCATGACACAAAGCCTTTGGAAGAGACCATTCCAGATATCCAGCAGGATGCCCCACAGTTTGAATTTGTCTATTATTTCTTTATGATTAGGTTCAGGTCATTGTAGGCACCATTGCAGGTATGTTGTACATTTCCACTGAATTACGTCAGAAGGATGGGTTAGTTTGTCTCATTATACACAAGTTTGATAACTTTTGTTCAGGTGGAGTCTGCCAGATTTCTCTCTTATGGTACCTTTTTGCTTGGGTGATCCACATGCATGTCAAGGTTTGCCTACTCAAGATGTGGTCAGCAGAGTCACAGCGTTGGATTCCCCTGGGAATTTGTCAGAAATGCAGCTAGCTATCAAGTTCCTGACCCAGGAGGGAAGAGTTCTGGTCTCTCTGTTACTTTTCTATTGAGTACCCCACGATATGGGGAAGGAAGCACCACACAGGAGTGAGGATTCAGGTGTGACCCCAGCTGTGCCACTTCAGTAGCTTTAAGAGCCTGGGCAGATCTCCTAACTTCTCTTATTCATTTGTAAAAGAGAGCCACTGCTCACCCTCCAAGTCAATACGGATGGCCTGAGATGACTGCCAAGGGGAGTGTGCATGGATTTCATGAGGGTTGCAAGAAGGCAGCAGATTAGATATGATCAAGAAGAGGAGCAAAAGAGAGAAAGTATTTACTAAATGCTGATAATGACATGTCTAGGTGTTTTATATCCATCATCTCAATTAAATTTCACAACAACGCAGAATAATGAAATGACTTCTATGCCTTACCATATACAAAAATCAACTCAAGATGGATTAAAAAGTTAAAAGTAAGATCTCAAACTATAAAAATCCTTGAAGAGAATAGAGGAAACACCTTAGCAACCTAGTCTAGGCAAATATGTTATGCCCGTGACCTCAAAAGCACAGGCAACAAAACAAAAAATAGGCAAATGGGACTATTTTAAACTAAAAAGCTTCTATGTAGCAAGTGAAACAATCAACAGAGTGAAGAGACAACCCCTTAAATGGGAGAAAAAATTGAAAACTATTCATCGACAAGGGACTAATATCTAGAATATACAGGAAACTCAGCAGTTAAAAAACAAATAATCCCATTACAAAGTGGGCAAAGGATAAGAATAGATATTTCTTAAAAGAAGACATATATATGGTCAAAAGATATATAAAAAGATGTTCAATATCACTAATTATCAGGAAAATGGAAATCAAAACCACAATGAGATATCATCTTACCCCAATTAGAATGGTCATTTTTAAAAAGGCAAAAAATAACAGATGCTGATGGGGATTCCAAGAAAAGGAATTCTTACATACTTTTGGTGGGAATGTAAATTAGTACAGCCACTATGGAAAGCAATATGGAGATTTCTCAAAAAACTAAAAATAGAACTATCATACCATCCAGCAATCCCACTACTGGGTATTTATCCAAAGGAAAAGAAATCAATGTATCGAAGAAATACCTGCACTCTCATGTATATTGCAGCAGTATTCCCAATAATAAAGGAATCAACCAAAGGATCTATCAATGGATGCACAGATAAAGAAAATATGGTATATGTACACAATGGAATACTAGTCAGCCATGAGAAAATGAAATCATGTCATTTGCAGCAACTTGGATGGAACTGGAAGTCATTATGTTAAATTAAATAACCCACACACATAAAGACAAATATCATGTGTTCTTACCCATATGTGGGAGCTAAAAATGTTAATCTCATGGAGTAGAGAATAAAATGATAGATACCAGAGGCTTGGAAGGATGAGTGTGCAGGAGTAGGGGTATAAAGAGAGGCTAGTTAATGGGTACAAACATACAGTCAGAGGGAATAAGTTCTAATGTTTAATATCAGAGAAGGGTGACCATAGTTAACAACAATGTATTGTATAATTCAAAACAGCTAAGAGAGAGGACTTGAAATGTTCCCAACACATAGAAATGATAAATACTCCAGGTGACAGATGCCCCAAACACCTTGACTTGATTGTTACACAGTCTACGCATGCAATGAAATAGCACATGTACCTCATAAATATGTACATATATTATCCATCAATTTAAAAAATTTTACAACAGCCTTGGGATGTAGGCATTATTATCTTAATATTAGAAATAAAGAAATGGAAATTCAGGAAGGTTGAGCAAATTATTCCAGGTTACACAGAAGAAATAGCAGAGTTAAATTCAACCAATGTTTGACTCCAAAGATCATGCTCTTACTGCTGAATAAAGAATGACAACTTATCAAAATCCTTGCTTCTCAAAATGAGAAGGAGATTGGCAATACTGAGGAAAGAAAGGCAAAGAGAGATTAGTGGGACGAAAAAAGGTGAGGATTGATTGAGAATGGTTAAGAAAACCAACATCAAGTGGTAGATGAGAAAGAATAAAATACATGGGAGCTGAAAAGGAGAATGAGCTAAATAGAGTCAGGGAAATGGAAGTGCCAAGATAGTTGAAATCAGCATTGTCTAGAGAAAAACTGATGTTACTTCAGTAATGAATTGCAGTTTATAGGCATGGCTAAGATACTGCTGGAGGGATTCATTCTACTGTGGCTGGGACGTTGACCAGATGACCAAATTCTGAGATTTCTGCTAATATTAACAAGGTTGTCATTAGAGTATATGTTCCATTAGGCATAGATTGTTTTGTTTCCTTTTGTTTTGTTTGTTTATTTCTATATCCCTAATATCTAGAAGAGTTCCTGGTACAGAGAAGGCATTAAAAATATCTATTAACTGATTAACGTTAACAACACAAATATCTAATACTGAATGCTTCTTCCACGTAAAGTGCTCTTAGCTTCACAAGAGCCTATAACTTACTGACAACACTTCTCAGATGAAGAAACTGAAGCCCAAAGATACAGCAACTTGCCCAAGACCATACCAGCTATAAGAAGCAAGCAAGTTTGGTGGCCCAAATTTCTCGTACCTCCAAATTGGGAAGACTCTGCATTACTGACAACATTAAGTGGGCATTCAGTGTCTCCCCCATCCTGAAGACAATAGATCTTCTTGTCAACATGCTAAGTCCACTAGGCAGGCCCTTTATGTTTCAGAGCAGCTGCTGGCTCCATGTGTCTCACTACCCAGTCTTGCCTGCCAGATGTCCCTGGAGCAAGCATACCTCAGAATGCAATCAGTGGGTATTTCTTGTGATCATTTTCCCTTGGTTTGTCACCAGGAGAGTGATTGATCACAGCTGGCTGTGGCAAGATGGTCAGGGCAGCAGGATGCCTATCCAGTGCCAAATGAGATGAATGCCAAGATGAAGCCAGCATCTTTTCACTAACAGGCAAGGAAAGGGGAATCCCTGGACAGCCTCAGGACAGTCACAGTGTCAGGTATGTATGACTTTTAAGGAGATCCCTATT